>NC_052488.1:8483230-8551454 GCF_009730915.1 Dioscorea cayenensis subsp. rotundata | reverse complement strand
TCAGTTACGTATTGCTAGTTTACAGTTGTCTAAATATAAGTTACCACTCTTAAAGGTTTCTAAATTCAATGGAGGCCGAGAACATTGAATTTGTTGATTTTGGCCTCGGACAAGGCGAAAGTTATTTGTTTCGAGGGTGTATGTATAATCTAACTAATTTCTTTCCAAAGTAGTGTTGCTAATTGTTTATTCTCCAACTAAGTTTTGGACAAATAATGTATACAAAACCGCCAACTGAAAGTCATATTGATGGTATTGTACTATTTGGTTCTTCTGTTTGGAAAATTATATTCATTAAATTAAATTAAAAACCCACCTAATGCTACTTTTGGCCTCTATATTCTGTCTTAATGTTCATTTCGATAAGCAATACTTCAAAATGTCCAATATAATCCATGTGCTTATTTTCTCAACCTCTAATTTTTCAAAGCTTATTCAATTTGGTTGCTATGTGACATATGACTCCAAAACATATGTGATTATTTTTATTGATTTCCTCCAATTAGCATGAAATTTAATGTCTCAAATGGATGGTGATATAGCCTATCAAAATAGATAAATAATCATATATGTTTTTAGATTAGATATTAATTAATATCCACACAGCGAATATTTTGAAAATATAGCGATGGGAAATCAATATAGCCATGTATGTATATATATACATATAAAGAGTACAAGGGACCAAAATTAAACATTTTAAAAGTGCAGAGAAGAAAATGAGCGTTGGGCAGGAGTAAAGGGGACGTAGCAAATGACTTTATCCCAAAAATCGGATATGATAGCCACTTCGTTTACATTTTTAAATTTTTATATTTATAACTGCTGCCTCTTTCCTCCTAAAGCTGCCAAATCATATATCCTATTAATTCAATCTTGATTAGCTATGGGTAGATGTGTGAAGCTGATCTCCTAGAAGGATAGTCATTGGGAGACATCCACGCGTGCTTTTAATCCAAGCGTGAGACGCGTCAGAGATGGATGGGGCAGGCAAGTTTATCTAGTTGGATATCAGTAATCAAATTGCTATTTGATTTCAATGCTCCTAATTTCTATATATACTTTTCTTATTTAGTCTGTTTTGATTTATTATATTTTTTCAACTTTTCAGCAACAATATTACCTATTGGATGTTACTTCCAAATATTATATTTTAGTTTGGCTTTTGAATGAAGTTTATGCTTAGAAAGAGTGTTTTGTTAAACTTGATCTACAACATATTCCTACACTTGCTGACACAAAATATCTGGCAAAGGTAGATTCCATATTAGAACCTACTAAATTTCATTTTGGTTAAATAGTCTTTTAAGCTTTTTTTTAATATTCTTTTTAGTTTCTTGTTTTCAAATTATTCCTTTACAGCCACTTTCACATACTTAATAATATATTTCTCCACAGAGTCCAAAAATTTCCCCTATTATTCTCGGAGACCCTACTCCTTAACTACAATCATGCCATGCCTGCTGCAAAAGGTGTATTTAAGAACAAGGGTGGCATGTAGGCGCAGGGAAACCGGTGCTGATGATGTCCAAGGTCTGTATAGATGGTCATATGGGAAAATATAGGGGAATGCTTTAACATAGGAACAAGAGATTTCGGGAAATACAGATGAGAAAGAGCTGAGATATATATGGAAAAAGGGAGGAGAGATGTTGCCGATCTATAATGATAGTTTCCAGAGGGATTCAAAAGTTTTTCCTACACGACCATGAACTCCATAGGCCAAGGTTGCCTTATCTCTCTACTACAAATGTGGTATGTATGTTGAGAGAAATGCTTTTCAGAATATTATTGCATTCCCAGTTTGTTAGTGTACTAGTTTTTTCTCTTATGAGACTTGTACAAACTTAAGTATTGTGATATAGATATGATTGAGAGAGCATGAGCTGATTTCCTTAACTCTCGTATTTTTGGAGTGCAATTCCCTTTCCTTGAAATGAAAAGTTTATGCTTTAATATTTGATTCTAGCTAGTTAGTTTTAATAAATTAGGTCATTTATTATGTAATGAGAAACATTCCAACTTATGTAATGATGTAATAAGTACCTCAAAGTGCTTCTACGTAATTTTATTTGGTATAATTGAAGTTTCCCAGTTTATAAACTTATTGTTGCTAGACTATCTGTTACAAGTGTCAAGAATGTTTATTTTTTCTTCCCACAAGAACCAGTTTATCCATTGAATTCTTTGAGAGCTTGATGATTATTCTATGTATTATACCCCATTTAAATCTGTTTTAAGGTTCTCACCAAAAGTTAATGCTCAAATTATATAATTATAATGAGCTTTCGACGGCCTCTGACTGCTGTTGATGCATTTAATCATTTTTCTATTTGTTAATTTTTCAATTGATTCATGAATTTGTGTTGTTTTTAATGCTTTGACATAAAAAAAATTTGCAGCATTCATCTAGTCAGAACTCATGTTAAATGGTTCTTGCAAAACGAATATTTTCCATGTAATCATTGTACTGTTGAGATTTCTGATGTAATTCATTCATTTTGGAGGTAGAACTGCTCACTCAAAGTCATATGGAACATATATTCGTTTGAGTAGGTCAGGATGCTGCTTGAAAAGGCATATGACCTTTCAGAGAAATGGGGGAACATTCCAATTTTGGTCATGGGTGATTTTAATTGCACTCCAGAAGTACGTTAATGTACCATTCTTTTATATGAATTTCTGTATTTGGAATATGCTATCAAGATGATCTCCTTTGTTTTTTTTTTTTTGTTAAAGTTTCCTGGGAATGTGGACAATTTCTACAGGACTGGATAATTGCACTTACAACCAACCAAGTTGTTGCAAGATGCACATTAGATGTGGGTTTTGATACTCTGAAAAAACAACTGTAAAAGTTGCTTTTCATTTTAAAATCTTAACTAGCGGTCTTGCTATAATTTGTTTTGAGACACACATGGTTGACGCCCGGGTATTGATATAGCATTTCTTTTACATTTTGAGAAATATGGACAAGCCACCTCAAAACCTCAACCTCCTATTTGTAGAGGGATTGTTTTATGAGCTCCTCGTTCTGGAAGTGGTATATGACTAGTTTTCTAAATCAAGTATAGTGTCTCATAGCTATATATTTTGATGTTCTGTTTCTATCTATAATTATTGCACGCGCCCACACACACAATCTAGAATCTAGAAGGCTTCCTACTGCATGGCCTCTCAACACATGCTAAGTTAGATGCTATTGCTACAAAAAATTAAAAAATAAATTTGTAAGTCATTTATGCAATATTAGACCTAACATTTCTTATTTTGTCATATGCAGAGTGGAATCTATAAATTTTTGTCAACTTCAAAGGTGAAAAATCGGTTGTCCAGCTAATTGTACATCTGATCATTGACCTACTGTACTAATATATGATATAATTGTTCTATGTAATAATCTGCATAGTGTGTCAGTTTTTATCTTTAGGATCAAATATAAGTAAAAGTTACTCATTATCCTGTGTCTACTTGCTGCAGTTGAATATTGCCGAACATGATAGAAGTGGCCTATCTGGACAAGAAAAGAATCAGTCTGCTCCCTTTGGCCTCCTTAAGTACTACCAATACTAAGCGCAGTTTAATTGAAATCTACATGGCTCGTTGTTCTTGGGTATATTTCAAGAATGTGGTATATTAAATGAATCTTAATCTTGCATCCCTTCTTCCATTCCAGATTGCTAAATTTTGGCTGGACAGACAAAGAGTTGAGAAATGCGACTGGCAGTTCAAACTGCACGATACTAAAACATCCATTAAAGCTCCGTAGTTCTTATGCAACTGTAAAGGTGCTTTGTTGAACATTTGTTACATTTTACATCTATCCTGCCCTGCACCTGCATATAAAGAGCTCATAGTATTTTTTGCTTAACTATTCTCAGGGGACAAATCCAAGAACTAGGGGCTCCTATGGTGAACCGTTAGCTACTACCTATCATGCAAAATTTCTTGGGACAGTTGATTATATATGGTGAGGTTCCTTTCGCTGCATTCATATCCATTTGTAGTACAGTCTAACTTCTATTCTTGATTAAGGTACTCTTCTGGAGTTACACTTACCAAGGTTTTGGACACATTACCAAGTGATGCTCTACTCAGGATAGGTAGCCTACCTTGCAAGGTATCTTCTCCTTCGAATTTATAGTTAACTGTTCTTTTGCAGCATCACTCATGATAAAGCTAATGTCATTCATAAATATTATTTATTGTAAAGGATCAACAATAAAGAGACTTTTAATATCCAAAAATTACAATAAAGAACCATGAATGTTGAAAAAAATGTGGGGCATGCATCACTGGAACTGATAAAACGTTGCAAGCGAAGATTATAATGCTACCTGGATTCAAACTAAAATTTTCACCACTAAGTGCCTCATGAGCATCTTAATGGTGATCGATTATTTGTAAGAGGTCCAGCATGAGGGAAACTTTAACAAGCATAATTAGCTCCAGGGATATCAAGAAGGTGGTTAAAAATATAAAAACTCTATATGTAACTCTGGATTCAGAAACTAGCCTCTTTTCAGCATATGCTTCGCTTTCTTCTGATAATATTCAACTGTTTCCTGTGTCTTGATTTACTTTTATTTTTTTTATTTATTGATAGCGAATGTTATGCATATCATCACATGCATCTCTGTATCATATACTCCAATTTTATTATATGACTCGTTTCAAAGGCTGATGCTAGAGATAGGCGGATTTGTTTATAGGCATTCAGAACAGCAGAAGAGAAGCCAGCAAAGTTAACTTGGCAGTGATAACTTTAGGACCTCAGAAATGAATTCTTCTTTTTGTTCAAAATATCTCTGGTTTTTTGGTTGACTTTTTTTTTCCGCCAATTAACAACTGCTCTCTAATGAGAAAGAATCTGTGTTTACAGTATTTCAGACCTTGATTATCATTCAATGTGTTCTTGCAACTGATTTGTGCATTCTTAGAGTCCCTGCATAATTTACCCTTCTGCTCAGTATAAAAAAATTATCTCATGCTATATATTCCTTCATGATGTATACTTGTTGATGCCTCAGCAGCTGTGAAAACAGTAACGTGATCTTTGTCCATTCTGAATTTAGGACCTGGGAAGTGATCACTTGCCACTGGTTGCCGAGTTTGCCTTCACAGAGAGTGGAAGATCTAAGGCAGATGATCTACGTTTGCCGGTAAAGAAATATGATAATGAGGAAGAGTAATAGAGCAAATCTGGGATGTATTGAACTGCAAAGTCAAATGAGGAAATGCGGAATTCCAGTCTTGGGGGAGGAGTCAGGTTTGTATGGCATATGATTTTCTTGGGCCATTGTTGCTCCATTAAATCATTGCGATGGAGAATATCTACAACATTATCAGCCATCATTATCATTTTCTTTGTATACAAAATCAATAAGCGTTTGTCAATGGGATTACAAATCCCAGTGCTTAAATATTGAGTACCGTTTAAACTGTCTTCCAGAAGTGTTTGCATCAAGTACTTCTTTAAGAAGCATTAATTTTTTGGTTTAAAAAATATATAAAACTTTTATTTTAAGAAAAATGTTTGTGTGAAAAACAGTTATCTGGGTGCTTGTTTTTCAAGGAGGAATTGAAATTTGAAACTACATTGGTGTGTATATATGGTCATAGTTTCTGTATCACAATGTATTTCAAATTGATGTTTCTATTTTATAAACAGCTGCTTAGTTCCTTATGACAAATTTTTCCAAAGGTGACAACCGCTATCACACGAGTATCAAACTATCATGCAGGATAATGACGACTTGTCATGCAGGATAATGACGACTTGTCATGCAGGATAATGACGACTTGTCACTTGTGCTGAAGATGATATATTAGATATCTTAAATCCACAATGGTAAATCCGTTGACTAATAATGCTGAAGGGTAGAGAATACAATTTTTTCATAGGAGATCTAGTGAACAATACTGGTAGGGGCACAAAGACATGGGAGGCAGGGGGGTGGCCGCTCCCCTTGTCACTGGCGGGGTCAGTGAAGCCCGTGGCCTGAGATGCCCTGCTGCAACAATTTGTGATCCAATCATCTGCAACAATTCGTGATCCAATCATCGGCGCTATAAGTGAGAACGTTGAGGAGTGCTTTGCTATTAAGAAGGGTGACAATTAAGGGTCTAATTAGGTTTAAAACAGCCATTGAAAAATAAAAACGTGTTGTTTTGGTGTAGAGAAATATAGGTTGCACTTGCACATACCACGTGCTATTCAATATATATATATATATATATATATCAATGTATCAGATTAACATTATTACACAATTAAACTCTTCTCATCCATTTTCATCCATTTTCATCCATTTTCAAAGAGCCAAGAACCTGAATTATTCTTGATAATCAACACTTGCTAGTTGCAGTCTTCCATTTATTTTCTCTCCTCCGACTTTTCTGATCTCTCCATTCGCCGATCAGAGGAAGTGAAGCTTTTTTTTTCATCTTCTTGTTTGTTTACTTATTTTTTATCATGTGGATTGATATCATTAATTATTTGTTTTAGAGATGCGGCATGTAAATTGATATTATTAATTTAATTTACATATTTGAGTAATATTAAATCAAAATTTGTTATTTACTAATAAATAAAAAATTATCTTTAAAAAAAAATTTAAATATAATTTATCACTTTTAAATTAAACTTTATTTATAATTCGTTAGATCTTAAATTTAAAAAATTAATACAAATTAAAATTTTAGAAATCATTGAAATAAATTGAGAGAATCTATTTAAAACATAGTCGCTAATTTAAATAACATATATTGTTATGTCCACTCAACATAATCATCGAATTCATGGGAGCTTAAAACACAATCATCAATTGATCCTAATAAATTCAAACTTATGCATATGCCCACTAATCGAGTAAAATTTTCAGGAGGTTACCCAACTTTGATTTTTTCAATTTGGTATCCCAACTTTAATTTGAATAAAAAAGGATACCTAAGTATGATATGAGTTCACGGCACGTAACCCACAAATTTCTAGGCCATGTGCGCTGATGTGGAGGCCGGAAATGTCCTAATCAGCAGCAGGGGTTTATAAAATAATAGCCACGTGTGTTGTTTTTCCAAGTCAGACCAACTTATACAACCGGGCTTGCCAAGTCAGCATCCGATGTCCACCTCAGCCAAGGTCACGGGTGAAAAAAGATGGTCACGCGTCAGTAAAACCCCTTCACGGTCGCCAGCTTCTTCTCAGGCATACAGCATAAATTCCATCATTCTCGAGCCGGAGAAGGAAACAAAGGAAAAAACAGGGACAAGTAGCTAGGGTTGAAGATGGCCATCGAAATTGAACGAAGTAGAGCTCACCAGTGAAGATGGCCGTCAACTGGGAGATATGACAGCAGTCAAAGCAAGCACTAGCTTATTGTAAGTGTCTCCGACCAACTTAGCTATACACCATTTGCAGTATTTGTCAAACTTTGTCTGAAAAGATAGCAAGCTTGTGAAATTTGAATTGTAGGATGAGGTAAGCTTTGTTTGGAAAGAAAGGTCGTGAAGTTTTAACTGAAGGATGAAGTGGTTGTTAGGGTATGTAGGGTTTGTAATGTTTTAGGATGGAATGGAGGGTAACAATTTGTGATTTGTTTCTTTTTCAATTATGGAAAGTTTTGATTTTTTCTATATTTTCTTTGGGTTTTCAAGTTGAGGGTTTGCTTTGTCTTGAAATATGATCTTTGTTTCTTCCTTTTAAAGAGATTTGAGATCTTTAACTACCTTTATTTTGCTTTATGAGATTGAGATCATGTTTTTTGAATGTTTGTTCTTCCTCATTAATCCCCATTTGATATCTTTATTTATTATTTTTTTATAAAATTTTAGGTCTCTGTTTTTGTTTTTTGACTTGTGAAATTTTAAATCTTCAACTACCTTTATTCTGTTGGATGAGATTGCGATCATGTTTTTTTGAATGTTTGTTTTCCTATCAATCCCTATTTGCTATCTTTGTTTCTTGTGTTTTTTTTTTTATTTTAAGAATTTTATGTCTCTGTTTTTTTTTCAATTATGTCATAACCTTCTTTATATATGTTTGATGCATTGTATATGTCTCTATCAAATTTAAATCTTTGTGTTTGTTTTTTGACTTGTGAATTTTGAGATCTTCAACTACCTTTATTCTGCTTAATGAGATTGAGATAATGTTTTTTTGATTTCTTGTTCTTCCTATCAATCCCTATTTGGTATCGTTGTTTCATAAGTTGTTTTTGTTTTTAAGAATTTTTGGTCTCTTTTTTTTTTTAAATTATGTCCATACCTTCTTTATATATGTTTGTTGCATTTTATATGTCTCTATCAAATTTAAATCTTTGTGTTTGTTTTCTGACTTGTGTTTTTTGACCTTTATTTTGCTTAATGAGATTGAGATAATGTTTTTTTTTTATTGTTTGTTCTTTCTATCAATCCCTATTTGGTATCTTTGTTTCTTGCGTTGTTTTTGTTTTTAAAAATTTTAGGTCTATGATTTTTTCAATTATGTCCATACCTTCTTTATATATGTTTGCTGCATTGTATATGTCTCTATCAAATTTAAATTTTTGTCTTTACAATGCCAGATGCTGAATTATTCACCATAAAGCTACATTACATGATAGATGAAATAGAAGGTTTTGCTGGTTACATAGACTACTGTTATGCTGACCAAATTTCCAAAATAGATACCCTCGAGGCAGTTTCAAAAAAATCCCAACAAAAAATGGGTCAACTGCCTCAGCTTAGAGCTCATCCATCAAAGGTTTTGACTTTCAGTCTGACTGCTACCGTCTCATCCTCGATAGAATGAATAAGCATGGCCAGAGCATTAGGTGTGGATGTAGAAGGATCTTCTCTATGGTGGTTAGATGGAAGGAGTGGTGTTGGAGGTTATAAAGAAGTGAAGACTGATAATGATGCCCTAACAATGGCTCTGTATGTGGGATCTAATAGGGAAGTTTGTGTTTGTGTTAGACTTCCTAGTGGTGTGAAACATGTAGGTCAAGCTAGTGGAGTTCCACTATTTGAAGAGCATGATGAAGAGGAAGCTGTGGATGAAGTAGATATGGAACAAATTATTGTAAGGGGTTGTGAAAAGAAGAAAAATGTGGCTGAAGAGGATGATCTCAATGATTCAGATTATAGCTTTAGTGATGAGGCAGAGGAAGAAGAAAATGTCAATGTTGGAAGTGTTAGGTAATATCGCAAAAATAAAATAACATTAAAAGGGCATGCGGAAGCAATAATATATTTGCGATATATATTCTAATTGTTTTAATGAGCACCGTAATTTAATTACAAAGGCCTTGAAAATTATCTCTTAATGATTTTCTTTCTTTTGATGCGCCGAATTTATCTCTCGGATTGTCGTAGATCTCCTAGCGTTGAACGAAAGTTCCACGCCTCTAGATCACACGCCAGAATTAAGAAACAATCTCCTCTTCTTCTCCAAATAGCAGCTAGGGTTAGAGAGGAAAAGGGAGCTAGGGAATTTTCTCACTAGAGAATTAATTGAGTTAAGTCTATAGTTGGAGAGGAGTCATATTTATAGAAACTTCATAAAACATGATAAACATTATTCAATTATGAGTTCTATTCGAAATATGAACCTTCATAATATGATAAACATTACCATAGAAGTTCTATTAGAAATATGAGTCCCAATCTAACTAAAATCACTTTTATCTTTGAGTCCTCATAATTTTGATTATCCATTCGACTCCATCGAATTTAAATCAAAATTTAAACTTAAGATAAAAACCCTAGACTAATTTACAATTTCACTCATCCCATGAAGTAAAATTGTAAATTGACAATTTTACCCCTGTACACAAAACGAGACTGATTCTTTATCCCTTTAAGCGTGGCTCCCTAGGTTCGTTCCGATTGGCAATGGGAGGATACCAAAGGACGTGGGTGACACCTAGCCAGCCCCATGGCCTCACGTCATAGCCCAATTGAACACGAATGAATAGATCATTACGAACCTTTCCGATTATGATTACCATATGTGTATAAACCTTTCGTTCTTGTATCCCAACTGAGTGAGAGCCATGGTAATTGTCAAACTCACTGAACTCGATCACATGCAAATAACTATAGTAGGGTGAGATTACCAAACTACCCTTCGTGTCCCACACGATTAGTTTGACTGCCTTGGCCAAGGTCTTCTAATCTCATATACTTATAGTCATATAGGATACTGACTCGTTTACTTCCGAGAGAACGAATTCCTTCTTGGTGATCACTCACAACTGCTACCTGCCCGACATAGTCGCACTTTGAGGTCGGCCCTACCAAAAGGTGAACTGAGCCTAACAACTCTAGTAACAGACTAGACGTCACAAGTACATTGTGATCATGATATCTCAGGTCTAAGGTCCACTCATATGATCATAACCAACAATCCCAATCATTGACTGTCAAAGAGTAAAACCTATGTGATTGGATTGTTGCGAGTCATGTTCGAATACACCAATTCCCAATGATGCATTTATGACATATGCTCCCACTATTCCATAGTGTTCAACTAGCACTCTTTATCAAAGTATATGTCATACAAATCCTTATGAACCTTTAATGCCCAATTAAAGGTTCTCCGATTTGCGAACTATTTAAGTGTATAAGTACCAAACCCTTCTAGTGCTCTCCTCTTTATTCCACAAAGAGTAGAAGTTTTAACTTAATACACATGGACTATGATATTCAAAACTAATTATAATGCCATCACAAGATTTATATGAATATCAAAATAAATGCCTACTAAATAAGAATGTATAATACAAATCAAATGCCCTAATACAAGTATCCTCGTTGGCATTCGAGGTCATAATCCTAACAAGAAGGTCTACAACATATACTGATATTGGTGGTGATGATGGACATGTTCAGAATTAGAATCTGATTATTGTGTTTCAGATGAACTCCACTCCTGTTCTTCAACAAATGAAGAGTCATTGGTCCAAAATAAGCCTAGGTATCCTGAGTTTAATGATGAAGTAGACATGAAGAACCCTCACTTCAGAATTGGGATGAAATTTAGGGACTTTAAACAGTTTAAACAGGCTGTCAAAAATTATGGAATAAAAAATAGATATGTTATGAACTTTAGGCCTAACACCAAGAAAAAATGCAAGGCATACTGTAAAAGAGGTTGTCCATTCTACCTTTGGGCCTCACAAATGGTGAAAGACCGAAGCACAGTTCAGATAAAGTCTGGAGTTCTAGAACATGAGTGTTGTAGAGAGCACAACAATAAACATGTTAATGCAGAATGGATAGCAAGGAATTATCTTGAACAATATAGGGCTGATCCGAGTTGGAAAATTGCTGGAATTGTACAAGCTGTCCAGACTAACCAGGAAGTAGACATTAGTAGGCTAGAAGCCTATAGGGTAAAGTGCATTGGACAAAGGTATGATGCTTGAAAAAAAATTATTTCAATTCCAAGAATGTTCATATTTTCTTGTGAATTAGTTTTGCCGTAATTGAGTACTAAGTTAATTTTTATGTGTTTTCCTTTTTTATGAAGAATTATAGATGGTGATGAAGAGTCACAAATGAGGATATTATATAATTTTAGACTTGAATTGATGAGGACACACCCGGGGTCATCAATTGTTATTAAGTGCAATGATCAAGTCTTTGAAGGTATGTATGTTTATCTAGCTCCACTTAGAGCTGGCTTCTTGGCAGGTTGCAGGAAATTAGTTGCACTTGATGGATGTTTTCTAAAGGGGTTATATGGGGGCCAACTCCTATGTGCTGTTGGGATAGATGCAAATGACTGCATCTATCCCGTTGCATGGGTTGTTGCAAGGAAAGAAAACAAAGATAACTGGACATGGTTTCTGTAGTTTCTTGCACAAGACTTGAGGATTATCGATAGCAACCAATGGGCATTCATGTCTGATAGGCAGAAGGTAAGATATTTGATATATCTTTGAAAAGACATGCTTGAAAGAGATTAAATGTTTGAAAAGACATGTTCTGTTTTTGCAATTCATGTATTTCACTACAAACATTGTCCAACCTATTTCTTGTTCTGATTTTTCAATTCATGTTTTTTACAACTTCTAAATGTTCTGTTTTTGCAATTCATGTATTTTAATGTTCCAAACATTGTTCTGATTTTTCAATTCATGTTTTTTACTTCTTACACATCATTCTAATGTTGATGTTCTGTTGTGCCTATGGGGTATGGTGTGACCTTCACTTCACTCTTTTGTCCAAAAACTATAAACATTAGGGACTAATGCCTACAGTAGGTGAACTGTTCCCAAACAATGAGCATAGGTATTGTGTTAGGCACATCCATACCAATTTCAAAAAAAAATATTTAGAGGTAAGGCACTAAAGGATTAGCTTTGGTCCTGTGCTACTACAACTTACAACTCAGCCTTTAAGAGAGCAATGGAAGGTCTAAAAAAGATGTCATTGGGTGGATTTGAGTATATGAAAAAAAAAAAATTAAACCTAGGCATTGGAGTAGGTCACATTTTAAAACAAAATTTAAATGTGACATTCTTTTGAACAATTTATATGAGGTTTTTAACAGTAGCATCCTCGAAGCTAGGACTAAGGGCATTTTCACAATGAATGAAATGATTAGAACACAATTAGTGAAGAGGATCCAAAGAAGAAGAGATGCAATGCAAAAAGTGAAAACCACCCACTGCCCTAAAATAATGAAGAAACTTGAGAAGGCCAAATAATTAAGTTGGTTATACAATAGTACATGGTCTGGTGGGGATAAGTGCCAAGTATTAGGCCCTGATGGGAAATTTGTAGTGGACAAGACAAAATGCAAGTGTTCTTGTAGAAAATGGTAGCTTAGTGGCATACCTTGTAGTCGCACAATATCAGTCCTATATCATAATAGAGAAAAACCAGAGGATTACATTGACCCATGTTACAGTGTAAGCACTTTCATGGCAACTTATAGGCATATATTAAACCCTACACATGATAGAGACTCATGGCCAAAGAGTGATGAAGGTCCCATCATCCCCAACTCTTGAACAAGAGGAAAGGCAAAAAAGCCATACTTAGAAGAAAAGAATTTGATGAGAATAGTGGTTTCACCAAAGGAAAGGTATCTAATAAGGGAGTACAGATGAGGTGCAGCATTTGTAGTAAAATAGAACACAATAAGAGATTTCATGGAGTAAATCAGGTACACTTGTGATTTTAGTGATATTTTACTGAACATTTCAAATTGAATTTAATTATATACTTATCTTTGCTAGGGAAACATAAGTATATCAAGTGGCCATGAAGGGCTAAGCCAGGCAGAACCTGTTGATCAGGAGGAACAAAATTTTCAGGTATCTTCTCTTCATTTTAATTTTAAATTTTTTATATCAAGTATGCTAATTTCCATTTTTTATATTGTGTCATATGAAAATGAGTTTGATAACTGTCCATATTACGGTTTCCCAATAATTGCAGTTCTTTACAGTACCTATTCAAACTACTTAGGAGTAACAGCTACAATTTTTAGGGAAAACAACAACCAATCATCTCAAGAGGCTAGATCACAAGTTAGTGCATGCAGAATTACTTAATTGTATTTATTCGTTTTTTGGTTCATTTATTGTTATGGTCATATGTTTTTAATTTAATATGTGAACATAGGTGGACAGTGTTCAAGTGGAAAGATTACATATGGGCTCACTTGCTAAGGAAACTCAAATGAGTAGGCCAGATCTATGTGGAAAAGGTGCCACAAAAATATGGAAAAATTATAAGGAATCTGCAGCAATTGAAAAACAAGGTGCGGAGGGTCCAATACAACAAGTCAATGCTGCAATTTTTAGGGAAAATACCAATCAATCATCTCAAGAGGCTAGATCACAAGTTAGTGCATGCAGAATTACTTAATTGTATTTATTCGTTATTTGGTTCATTTATTGTTATGGTCATATGTTTTTAATTTAATATGTGAACATAGGTGGACAGTGTTCAAATGGAAAGATTACATATGGGCTCAATTGCTAAGGAAACTCAAATGAGTAGGCCAGATCTATGTGAAAAAGGTGCCACAAAAATAGAGAAAAATTATAAGGAATCTGCAGCAAGCGAAAAACAAGGTGTGGAGGGTCCAATACAACAGGTCAGTGCTTTTAACATGTGTACTCTAGAGTTATCATGAACTCATCTTTAGGTTATTTACTTACAAAAACTTCTAAATATGTGTGGATGTCTCAGTCATGGACAAATCCTACAACCAAAATAGCAACTAGTGCTTCAATTATTCCTGTGGTAAGGTCTCAAGTGAAACAAAAACAAGTTAGAGATTGCAACACAACTAGAGATGCTGACAAAAAAAAGGAAAATATGGATGCCACCAGGAGTAGGACCCATAGGTGGTGTATCTAATCTTTACAGAAAAGCCCCTTGAGATACATAGATGTCTAGAGAATTCCATTTTTGTTTTTTGATTTTTGTAAGCAAAGCTGAATTTCAGTGTTAACATGTAGCAATTTTGTAAGCACTATCCTACAGTTCCTTTTCTTTTTAATATACTACCATGTAAATTTTCAGTTTTAATATAATGATTTCATGCATGCTTTTGGGATTGTTATTTTAATTTTAATTAAACTATGAATGCAAGTTTGTATAGATTTGCAGATGCAAGAGACTAGATGTACAATTATATTTCTTCCAATGTAAATTATTACCATTAAATTAATTGTTTAATTAATTGTATAGGTTTGTAGGATGCAGCTTCCAATAGAAATTATCTGGATTTGAAGGTTTCTATAGATTTGCAGATGCAACAGACCTGATATACAATTATAGGTTTGCACCTTAAATTATTTGTTTAATTAATTGTATACATTTGCAGGGACGCATCTTCCAATGGAAATTATATAGATTTTGCAGGTTTCTAAAGATTTGCAAATGCAAGAGACCATTTAATTAATTATATAAATCTGCAAGATTTGTAGATTTGCAGATGCATCTTCCAATGGAAATTATTACCATAAAGATAATTATATAGGTTTGCAGGGATGCAGCTTCAGGAAGCATTCTCCTTTAAATTAATTGCTGCATTGTTCCTTCGAAGATTAGAACCAAATTAAATTTTACAAATTAACCAAAATAAGAATCGTAAAATTTTCCAAACACATTTATGTTTGCATCTAATAAGCCATTAACCCATTCAATTGCAATTGAGATTGTTAGGGGGAAAACTGAAACAAAAGTGATTATACAATTGAAACCTTGTAGTTGGAGGTGATTCTCCTCAAATAAATCAACCCAAATAAAATAATAAAAATAAATGAACATAAAACAAAATAGGACCATTGATCCCAACAATGATCCTTGACTCTCTTTGCCGGCAATCCTAGTCACATATGAAATTCTCGTCACATATCATATTTGATTATTACTGGCGCACACGTTGGTGTCACACAATATGAAATTCTCGTGACATATCACATTTAATTACATCCACCATGGCGTCACAGCAATCGTCATCTTTGCATCGTAGCTAAAGATATATTATGACAATATGTACATTGTCGTCACCAAATGCTAAATTATACGTGACACCATACATGAATGTCACATTATACTTATGTTTGGGTGACACTTATTTTTGTCAGACAATAAATTATAGAGTGTCACACAATATCATGAATCGTCATAAAATATTATGAAAATATTCAACTATGAATGGCGAAAATCATATCGTCGCACCAGTAGGTGACGTAGGGTTTGTCACCATTTATTAACAAAATAACGTCACTGTATGTCACCGTTCGTCACACAAGATGAGAGAAATTTTCATGTATTCATGACAGAAAGAAAGACTGTCATGTGTATAGGTGACATAAGGTTTGCCACGCATTATTTAAAAATAATGTCACCAAATAACTGACATCGTCAGCAAATATGAGATAAATGTTCAGTTGTTCATGACACAAACATGAACATTACACGAATAAGTGGCATATTTGTTATGTCACTAATTATAGGAAAATTGCGTCACGGAATATTTGTAAATGTCAAATTAATCATGACATTAACATAATCATCACTCAAATGATGTTAACTGCAATAATTTTGTGACATTTGCAAAATTAAAAGGTGACAAACAAGTTGCATATTTGTGGTCACTAAATGATTAACAATTTAGTGACGTGAATAAATCGTCATACTAGTTAGTGATAAATTATCGTCACAAATAATAGTTAAATATGAATAAATGGTTGATGATACTTAGTTGTCACAATTATTATGTGAATTTTTTCCCTGACCCATTTATCATTCATCATGAATATTTTAATATAATTTTTTATCACATATTTTATAGCAATTTATATTATTTTATATCATGATATAAAGGAAAGCAAAACAAAATGAAATCAATAGCATTTAATAAAATATCCCACAATCTCAAACATAAATCATCTAAATAACAAAGTAATCCAAAAAATTATAAAACAACCTCACATCTTGATAAAGTTAACATCCTTTAACAAAAAAAAAAAAAGTCTAAGAAAATTGATAGATGTTGCAACTTATTTGATAGCTTTCAATCCGATCCTTCTGATGACAATGATTCCATTGATGGAGAACTCTGTTCACTTGAAACTGTAATACATTTAATAAAAAAAGTTAATTAC
Source organism: Dioscorea cayenensis subsp. rotundata (assembly GCF_009730915.1). Taxonomy (NCBI): domain Eukaryota; kingdom Viridiplantae; phylum Streptophyta; class Magnoliopsida; order Dioscoreales; family Dioscoreaceae; genus Dioscorea; species Dioscorea cayenensis. Next base: position 8,534,835 of record NC_052488.1, on the reverse strand, counting down.
AAAAATAATAAAAATGAAATGATATGTAAATTTAAAAATAATGACAGTGCATGGTAAAATAAAAATAAAACATACTATTACCTGCAAATTGTGGCATAGGCACTTGAATTCCATAACCAACCATAGCTTGAGTAATGATATCTTAATTCAAAATAATATAAAGAATCAATTTCAATGCTAGCAAAGATTCTATAATACTAAAAAATTTCAACTATGCATACCATTTGAGTTGACATCTACTGAACCTTGATGAGGTTGAAGAACTTGCTCATTTGGCAAATTTTGTTCTGAGATTGTTGAAGGTTGTCCCGATTGTTCATTATTTTGAGTTTGTTGTATACCTCTTTTTTTACTTCTAAATCTCAACACGGGTGCCATCCTACATAGAGCAATTTTCAATATAAATTAAATATATTCAAATAGAAGAATATAACATTAAAGAATAATTCATAATAGAAATCTAGATGAATTAATAGGTGTTTAGAGAATAAATATATTGAGTTTGAGGAGACAACAATAACAAATTAATTTGAAATTGAGAAATCAATGTTTAATTGGAGGAGTAGATTATAGTGCACTTAGAGCAACTAGTGGGATGACATGACTTAAACAGTTCTAAGGTTCTCATAGTACATAGATATAATATAAATATGATCCTGTACTTGGAGATATATATATAATACATGACTCATCATATCCATGATAGAAGAGAATAAAAGATTCATTTAAAGGAGCAAACATCATTGAAGGTAGAAATTGATTTTCAAGATTCAAAGGTATATTTCATAAAAAAAAATCATTAAAATTACCTGTACTTCTAAATGCTTTTAGAAATCAAAATAATGTAACTTTAATTCATACCTTGTCTTATTTTAATGAAGTGTTGTCTTTGGAGAAAACTTTCAACAACTCTCTTGCATAGGCAATGAAGAAGATGAATTGTGAAGAGAAGAAGAGTTTTTTTTTATATAAGTTACAATAGCATTGGGTGAAATTTAGAAAGGGCTAGATTTATGCTAATTTGTATAAATTTTTAGAAATCATTTTTGGTAGGAGTGGAGAAAATAGTAAAAATAAAGATATGAAAAGATTAGGTAAAAGTTAGAGAATTAAAAAAAAGGCATATCATAATTAATACAAATTCTTAGGATCTTGATTATACAAATTTTATCAATGAATTTTGGCAAGAGTGGAGAAAAAATGCATATTGCTAGGGGTAACAAATTATTCAATTTATACTTCCAAATTGATAGCAAAATCACATATTAGGATATTTCATGGTGACATTCGTTAATTATTTAATATTCTGCTTTTATTTGCTCATATGAATTTCAATCTAGAGAATAATACAAATAATGCAGTTTATAAGCTTATAAATTTTGTTCATCTCCATTACCATCATGTAATTTAACAATTATACAATTTAATATAATTTAATTGCATTTCATTACCTTCCCTATTTGGTTTCCTGCCCACATTTTATAATATTATAAGATATTAACGGCAGACAAAATTTTTTATCAACCATCTTCACATGCAGCAACAATCTTCCCAACTGGGAAGAAATTATAGATAACATGGCCATCTCACTAGTAAATTATGGTACAGTTTGAAACTACTGAGCCAAGGACACTCCTGCTTAATTACAAAAGGTACAAACCAAACAAAGAGAGTACCAAATCCATTTTTCATTCCATGTCAAACCCAACAATCAATAACAAAGTCTCAGCATCAAAGTCAAAGATTAAAACAAGAAGACAAGCAATGAGGTCCAGCAACACCAACTCAAATCAGATCAGCAAAAGTAGCAAATAAGCACAGGAAAAGTCCATACCTCGCAAGAAGGTGAGATTAAGTTCGCGAATGGGCATGATGACGGCCGTATGCGAAAGATCGGCACCAGATGCAAAGGGCGCTACACCAGCGTGGTGGTTGAGGCCAGCAAGACGGGAACCAAGTGGAGCACCGGATAGATCGTACTGGATGAGAAGTCATCGGGTAGGGTTTTGAGAGGCTTTTGGCACATTTTTGGAGTGGTTCTCCGGCTTCGACACCATGATTCTCTTGGAAGATAGTTATTGGGGAAGCTTTCATCAGCACCGATTCGGCGACGTGTGCCCTACTCTTGACAAGGGGACCTTTGGAGAGGACAAGGCCACTCCACAAGACCATCGACACGAATACCGAGGGGGATTTTCCTATGGATTACTTATTTTTACTTTTGATTTCATTATTGATTGTATCTTGCTCCATGGAGAGCTAAACTCCCCTTGCATGTGACCCGTAAGTGCACGGATTTGTCGAAGTAATAAATCCCAGGTGAGTGGGTATCGTATCCACAAGGAATAGTGAATAGAAACACAATGATTGCTATTTAACTAGGATGAGAATGAATCAATGATGGTGTGAATAAGATTTTTATGACAAGTCTAAAAGAAATAAGAAAGAGAGGCACGATAAAATGAGTAGAAAGACAATCGATAGAAGTGGGGTACTCGGATAATGCTCCCCCTAGGACTAATGTTTTAAGTGCAAGACCAACTATTATGTCACCTAATTGATTCTTAATGAGTCGTGGACATCCTTAAATGCACGGTCCCAAACCTAAGGTCAACCGTGACTAACTCTACATTACGCCCCGGTGGAGAAATCACACAGTCTCAACACCTCACACTGTGTAAAGTTGCAAGATGCTCTAGGGATTCCAGGTGATAAACCCTATTCCTATGTGTAGATCTAACCCTTTGGTACAGGCGAAAGACCCCTAGTCGCAATTAAGCCCTAGGTGCTAAAGTCACTTCAATGCTTCACTCCGTTGCCTGTGCAACTAAGCCCCAGCGGAGGTCATCCCTTAGCCCATTCACTCTACTATGACCGCAAAGAACTCTTGGAATGTGGAGGTAGGATAAATCACATTGGAGGGGAAAGGGGACGCTCCGGTACCTCTCGACTCACCCTCTCGACCCTCTCCAATCTTGCAATGTGTAACTCTCATGGTGTGTCACTCACTCACAAAGGTTACCAATATAGACTCTCAACACTAGTGTCACTCTAAGGGAGAAACATGCAACATGCATTCAAGATTGAAACTCAATTAAAGACATCAATTAAGGAAAGCATAATAAAAAGTCAAAGAAACAATAACATCCTAGGGTTTACAAAATCCAAGTACCCACTAAGGGGTTTACCTCTCCATGGAGAAAGATACAATCAATAATGAAATCGAAAGTAAAAACAAGTAATCCACAGGAAAACCCCCTCGGTATTCGTGTCGATAGTTTTGTGGAGTGGCCTCGTCCTCTCCAAAGGTCCCATTTTCAAGCCTAGGGCACACCTCGCTGAATCAGTGCCGACGAAAGATCCCCCAATAACTATCTTCCAAGAGAATCGCGGTGTCGAAGCCGGAGAACCACTCCGAAAGCCTTGCCAAAAACCCCTCTAAACCCTAGCCGCTGGCCTCTCAAAAGATGGAGAAAAGATGGGAAAAACGATGTTAAAATCGAGCTGAAATACGGCTTTAAATATAGGTTGGAATCGGGCATCCACACGGGGCTGTGGATGTTCCACAGGCCCCTGTGGAAATTCCACACGGGCGCATGGAAATTCCACACACCCGTGTGGATTCTCTGGAATTATGATTTTCGACCAGCTGTAAACAGTAACTGCTATAGTAAATAGTTACTTTGATTTGCTACAGTAGCCTCCTGCAGTACCCCCGCCAAAAACACTTCCGAATCTACTTTTCATCGAGGTAACATAAACAGGCACACGTTTATGCCATAGACCTCAACTTTTATTCAATCAAAGGCCTCATTGGTGAAGATCTTGCTATCATTGCACAAGTTTGGATACATAAATGTGACTGCCTTCGTGCTCCTCCAACTCATTGTAATGGCTTCAATACATGGAGGTTGACACACATTCACGTATCTTAGAGCCCCACTTGTGTCTTCGCGTTTGTTGCTTTCAAGATTCCACCAAATAGTACATTCATGATCTACTTTTGGCTTCTTTTCTCAAAACATAGCTTCATAACCCTACATGCGCAAAAGAACACAAATACACATATATTAGCGCTTAAATATGATAAAAGTAATGCTCAATGTAAGGAAAGAACACTTCGCATTCTTAACACACAAGTACTTATCAAACTCCCATACACTTAAGCTTTTGCTTGTCCTCAAGTAAAGAAATAAAACATTGAAGCATAGAAGAAGGAAATATTGAAAGTGCTCAGCCTTAGGTTCACCAAAGCATGCAAGGAGAGCATACTAGAAGTAAGGTAAATTTCAGCACTAAATACGAAAAAAATCATTGCTCTAGCTAAAAACTTGAATCAAAAAAGACAACAACCCAAAATCATGTAAGTAAGTGTAAACTCGCTAAATTCAACCCAAAGTATACTCCTCAAAGTTCTAAGTATAAGGAACTTATTTAACTACAAAACATAACAATACAAAAAAATATGGTAGTAACTTCACACATCCTCTAAGGTAGCACTTTCCAAAGCGGCCGCTAAGGTGGCTTTCACACTTTCGAGGTAGTAACACTTTCTACCAGGGTGGTAGCTTTCACTCATCCCATGAGATACCTCTTTCTCTGACTAGGGCATAACTAGTATCCGACTTATGAGAGTAACATCATACTTCATAGGCGGTATCTCTTTTCACCCCCAATGCATAACTAATGTATCTATTTTTTCTTTTATCTTTTCCATTTTTTTAAGCAAAATAGAACAAGAAACAAAACTAATTAGCCCCTTAAACATCGAACTTGAGTTTCCAAAAGAGTTTCCTGAGCGAGTGGTGCAACAAGTGTCAATCGGGCAAAAATTCCTAGAAATTCAAGTAAAACTAAAGCATGAGAACATTCAATGTTAAAAATTCTCCTAAACTAAAGAACACAAACATTGCAACTAAGGTGAACCACCATTGGCAACATGAGCATGTATATCAATCAAAACTCATGTAAAACATATATGCAACGTGAACTCCCCCCCACACTTAAGATGTACATTGCCCTAATGTGCACATGCAAGCACCATAGAAAGTATAGCAATCAAGGAAAATATGTGGGAGTGGGCAATCGAAACAATACTTCCCTGACTCCTAGTGTTGCGTTTAATGGAGCTAAATCCTTTGGAGTAAAGTTCCAACGGGTTGTGAAGCACACACGGCCCATATTGGCCGTGTCCATAACTAGTTCTCAATTCCCATACTGACAAGACCATCTGCACGCAAACACAAGGGGGTTCAGTGAAGCTCAATAAAAACAAAAACAACTCGAGTATATAAAAGATAAAGCACTGAAATACAACTCGAGATAAAAATAAAAGATAAACTCAGAAAGATGATCCTTTCTGAGTGTACAAGTACAAAATAAAATGCAGAAATAAAGGAAATGAAAGATGCATCAAGTGTCGGTGTCGTCGTGTGTCGACTCTGCTGCTGCTGTTGGTGGTGGTAGACTAGGTGGATCGATCGGTGCATGAACCAATGATGATGGTGCTGGAGAAGCCGGAGAGGTCCTAGGTAGCATCATGAAGAGTGAGGTCGCATGCTGGAGTAACTGCTATAGACTATCAAAACGTGCCATCACCTCTGTGTGGTTCGTAGCATGTGTAGTGCGAAGCTCAGCTAAGTCTTCCTGTAGCATCCCTACAGCGCTCTCGAGCCTCTCTAATCGATCATGGGCTCGAGGTGGAGAAAATATCCAAACAGATGGGTGTTCCTGCGCTGTGGGGGAAGCCTCTTCCTGTACCTGTTCAGTCTGTGGCTCCAAAACTGGCTGTGAACCCTCTCCGGTGTCACCCTCGACCTCGGTTGCCTCAGAAGGGGGCATGATCATATACTCTACTCGTCTGCATCTTTGGATCATCCCCATCAATCTCATAGTGTCTATGCCAAGTGGAGTCGGTATAATGGCCTTCTCGGCCCCCCTGATAGCATCTAATAATCCCATCCCCATAATAATTCTGGTGATGTAGGGGCCTGAGAATAGAACATCAACTCTAGCATACTGGCCCTAATGACGAAGATAATCGGCCACGATATGCCCTAAATGAATCGGCACTTTCTGGACCATCGAGAATAAGTAAAGTAGATCATGCCTACTCAACACACCTGTGCTCTCACCTCGGCCGCTCACTGATCTACTGAGCACTGTGTGTATATATCTATAGCTCGGGTCAGGCATGTGGCCTTAGACACCCATGGCTCGTACTGACCCTGTCCACATAACGTCCTGTATGCACTCTGAGGAGTAAAGCTGCCTGGATAATCAGTCAGTAGGCGCCCATACCTCTCTATGTCAGTAAAAGCCTCATTATACAGTCCCATCATGTTCAAAAATTGTGTGACACTCATACTGCAATGATGCCCAAATACTAGAAACTGCATGGTGTCCACACTATCGAATCTGGAATATGACTCGTCGAATTGAAAAGATGCTAGAACCTCGAGAGTCAATGCTCGGATAGTTGGCTCTTGAATTGACAGTAACCTTCTCCAGCTTCCTACGGCCAATAGCTCCTCGATCTCGGCGGCTAGTTCATCTCCCCATTGCACCTCTCTCAGCGCATTCAAATCCAAGAACCGAGATTGTCCAAACCTAATCTTCGACAACCTCTCAAATCATGCCTACTGCTCAGGAATAGCAAATCCTATATCCTCCGGTTCAGGGGACGGTTCACGTGGTCGCTTGTCAACTTGCTTCTTCGACTGGGGTGCCATATCGATGAGGAAAAGATGAAAACTTCAAAAATCTGCCGGGAAACTCGTGTAAAACCTTGCTAGATCGACGGTAAGAGGTCGGGGAAATGATTAAAGGTGTTCTTTGAGAGATTGAAGTTGTAATAAAAAAGAAACGCAAAGAGATTTTGAGGAAAACCCGCGTCTCTTAGAAATCTGTGCATCCACACGGGCGTGTGGAAATTACCCACGCCCGTGTGACTCCATTGGAGAGCTCCAAAGGGGTAAACGCACGCCCCTGTGCTCTATCGAGAAAATACCTTATGCTTCTGAACACATTCACACGGGCGTGCAAAAATTCCCCACGCCCGTGCGCCCGACCCACAGGGGCATCTACACGCCCCTGTGGCTCCTCTGTCCAACCGAGAAAATTCTCCAAGTATTTCCCACGCCCATGCGAAATTTCCACACAAGCATGGAACTTCACAGGGTCTGTTCACAGGGGTAGATGCACGCCCTTATGTATTCTCGAGATAGAAAGGAGCTCATTTGCAGAGATCCAAACGTGCGTGCTGAAATTACTCACGCCCGTGTGTTTAGCACAAAATCATCCACAGGGGCGAGTCCACGCCCTTCTGTCTTCTTGGGAAAATTTCTAAGCCTCTGCAGGATGACACACGCCCGTGTGGAAAATACCCATGGGCGTGTGAAATTCACAAGGTCGTTCACAGGGGCGAGTCCACGCCCCTGTGCCGTCTATGGATGAGCTATGAACGAGAACGTACGCCCGTGTGGAAATTTCACACGAGTGTGTGTTTACACATTGGACACTTAGAAAACTTTGCAGACTCTACTAAAATATTCCTGAACACAAATAAACACTCAGAGCCTGCCTAACAATGTAATTTTAACTAGAAAAAACACGAAAAACACGCTCAAACGACCAAGCTTCTTCGCCACACATGATTAAACACATGATAACACCACAATGTTCACGAGAAAATCACAGCAAAAGTATCTAAGAATTAAGACACCAATACTTAAAGCCTTATTCATGCAAACACTAAACTAAAAACTAGGAAAACAGTAAAGACTTGGGTTACCTCTGAAGAAGCGCTTGTTTAACGTCACTTACCTTGACATACCTTGTCTTACCTCACGGAGGTTCATAAATGAAGGTCTCCCTCTTACCCATGACTTGGAAGCACGATGAATATAGTCTTTTGAAGGTGGAGGGAGAGTTGTCGAGCTTGGTACCACTTAATAAGGGTTCGTCAACCTTGTTCTATTCTTGCGCATTCCCAATAGTCTTGGGGTGCTTCTTGTGGCGTCTCCTTCCTTGCTTCATCTTCCGGAGCATCTTCTTCACTATCCCCAGAGTAGATGGTACATTCTCCTCTAGACTAAGCATCATCAACTCCTCGTTCTCCACTTCTTGGTCTAGTAACCGCTCGTACGGATCCGGATTCAACATTTTCTGCACATATTCATCGATTAGTTCATCGGTAGTGTCAAGAAAATAGAGAGTATCATCAAAGTCAAGAGAATGTCGCATGGCTTCGGCAAAGCAGTATGTGAGCTTTTCATCTCCAACCCTCAGTGTCAACTCCCCGCCGTCCATGTCGATTAATGCCTTGGAAGTGCGCAAGAATGGTCTCCCAAGTATTAAAGGAACATCTACATCCTCATCAACATCCAACACTATAAAGTCTACAGGAAATATATACTTGTCCACCTTGACAAGCACGTTTTCAATGATACCCCTCCGATACCTCACTGTTTGGTCCGCCAATTGCAATGTCATCCGAGTGGGCCTAGGCTCTCCCAAGCCTAGCTTCTGAAAGAACGAGTATGGCATGACATTGATACTAGCCCCAGAATCCGCCAATACCATCTCTTCACCCAAATTGCCAATGTTGCATAGAATCACAAAGCTTCCATAGTCTTTCTTCTTGTTCGCCATATTTTTTTGCAACACCATCGAACAAGAGGCATCTAAGATCACCGATGTACTCTCCTCCAACTTCCTCATGTTGGTCAAAAGATCTTTCAAGAACTTGGCATACCGAGGTATTTGAGACAACGCCTCTATAAAAGGAATGTTGATGTGCAATTTCTTAAATAGACCCAAGAATTTCTTGAATTGCTCATCATTTTGGTCGTTCTTCAATCTTGAAGGATAAGGGATTCTTGGCTTATAAGGTGGGGGTACCACCTCCTTTTCTTTGTTGGCTCTCTCCTCAACCTCCACGACCTCGGGTGCTTCAACATTGGTCTTCTCACTTGGAAGCCTACCTTCAACCTCACAACTACTTCTCAAAGTGATCGCCTTCACATGTTCTCTTGGATTAGTCTCGGTATTGCTTGGCAAGCTTCCTTGTGGTCTCTCCGATAGAGACTTCGCAATTTACCCCACTTGATTTTCTAAATTATGCAATGAAGCGGTGTGGTTGCGAAGTATAGCCTCGACCGATTAAAACCGTGTATCCGATGATTGCATAAATTAGGTCAAGGCTTTCTTTAGATCGGTCATCTGGGTCTCCAAGCCTGAAATTCTATGCTCCATATTTGGGGCTTGTTGTTGTTGAAAACTCGGTGGTACGATGGCCTTTTGTTGCCCTTGAGTGTTCCATGAGAAATTAGGGTGATTCCTCCAAGCCGAATTGTAGGTATTGTTATAAGGATTGCCTTGCTTTTTCATTGCATTACCCACATAGTCAACTTGCTCAACGGAGGGTGTACCACCAACGGCTATCGGGTAATCGGATGGGGTATATCCCCCTCCACATCCATCATAACTTATTACGGCCACCAATCTCGAAGAAGGTATAGTGTCTAACTTCTTACTCAATGCTCCACTTGTGCCGCCAACGATGTAACCGCATCTACCTCATGGATGCCGGCCACTTTCTTCTTCTCCTTAACATTTCATTGGTAGCTGTTCAACCCCATTTCTTCAATTAATTGTCGGGCTTCTCTGGGGGTCTTCCTACCTAAAGTACCTCATGCTGCTACATCAAGTAGTTATCTTGTACTTGGGTTCAAACCATTGTAAAAAGTCTAAATGATCATCCACTCTGGAAACCCATATTGAGGATATTTTTGCAGGAGTTCCTTGAACCTTTCCTATGTCTCAAATAGAGACTCCAATTCCATTTGTACAAAGGACAAGATCTCATTCCTAAGCTTTGCAAATTTTCCTGGAGGGAAATAACGGGCAAGAAAAGCTTCTACCATCACCTCCCATGTAGTGATCGATGCTCTAGGTAATGAGTGTAGCCACTGCTTCGCTCTTCCCTTCAAGGAAAATGGGAAGGCTCTCAACTTGATGGCATCATCCGTAAGACCATTGATCTTAAGCATATCACATACTTCCAAGAAATTCTCTATGTGACTGTTTGTATTCTCATCGGCCAAACCATTGAACTGTGCGGACTACTGTAACATGTAGATGAATGCCGGCTTTAGCTCAAAATTCTGAGCTATGATTGGGGGCCGCACAATGCTGGATTGTATCCCTAATACTGATGGTCTGGCGTAATTAGAAAGTGTTCTCTGTTGTTTATTCTGTTCCGCCATGTTATCAGACCCTTCAATTTCCACTTCAGCTAGATTTGACGGTTCTTGCACAGGTTCTTTACCCCTTCTTCTGAGTGTATGTTCAAGTTCGGGATCACCTTCAATTAATATCGAAGGGTTCCCTCGAGTCATAACCTAGAGCTGCACCAAAATAAAGAAAACAAAATTAGAACGATGGTAGAATAAGAAGATATGAAATAGAATGAATGAATGAATAGCTAAGATAGCAAAGTGCAAAGTATCTCTAAACGTCTACTCCCCGGCAACGGCGCCAAAAACTTGACAACGCCCCTTGCATGTGACCCGCAAGTGCACGGGTTTGTCGAAGTAATAAATCTCAAGTGAGTGGGTATCGTATCTACAGGGAATAGTGAATAGAAACACAACGATTGCTATTTAACTAGGATGAGAATGAATCAATGATGGTGTGAATAAGATTTATATGAAAAGACTAAAAGAAATAAGAAAGAGAGGCACGATAAAATGAGCGAAAAGGCAATCGATAGAAGTGGGGTACTCAGATAATGCTCCCCCTAGGACTAATGTTTCAAGTGCAAGACCAACTATTATGTCTCCTAATTGATTTTTAATGAGTCGTGGACATCCTTAAATGCACGGTCCCAAACCTAAGGTCAACCGTGACTAACTCTATACTATGCCCCGAAGGAGAAATCACACAGTCTCAACACCTCACACTGTGTAAAGTTGCAAGATGCTCTAGGGATTTCAGGTGATAAACCCTATTCCTATGTGTAGATCTAACCCTTTGGTCCAGGCGAAAGACCCCTAGTCGCAATTAAGCCCTAGGTGCTAAAGTCACTTCAATGCTTCACTCCGTTGCCTGTGCAACTAAGCCCCAGCGGAGGTCATCCCTTAGCCCATTCACTCTACTATGACCGCAAAGAACTCTTGGAATGTGGAGGTAGGATAAATCACATCGGAGGGGAAAGGGGACGCTCCAGTACCTCTCGACTCACCCTCTCGACCCTCTCCAATCTTGCAATGTGTAACCCTCATGGCGTGTCACTCACTCACAAAGGTTACCAATATAGACTCTCAACACTAGTGTCACTCTAAGGGAGAAACATGCAACATGCATTCAAGATTGAAACTCAATTAAAGACATCAATTAAGGAAAGCATAATAAAAAGTCAAAGAAACAATAACATCCTAGGGTTTACAAAATCCAAGTACCCACTAAGGGGTTTACCTCTCCATGGAGCAAGATACAATCAATAATGAAATCGAAAGTAAAAACAAGTAATCCACAGGAAAAACCCCCCTCGGTATTCGTGTTGATAGTTTTGTGGAGTGGCCTCGTCCTCTCCAAAGGTCCCCTTTTCAAGCCTAGGGCACACCTCGCTGAATCAGTGCCGACGAAAGGTCCCCCAATAACTATCTTCCAAGATAATCACGGTGTCGAAGCCGGAGAACCACTCCAAAAACCTTGCCAAAACCCCTCTAAACCCTAGCCGCCGGCCTCTCAAAAGATGGAGAAAAGATAGGAAAAAAGATGCTTTAAATCTGGTATCCACACGGGCATGTGGATGTTCCACACGCCCCTGCGGAATTTCCACACGGGCGTGTGGAAATTCCACACGGCCGTGTCTATTCTCTGGAATTCAGATTTTCGGCCGATTGTAAACAGTAGCTGCTATAGTAAATTGTAACTGCTATAGTATCCCCCGCCAAAAAATACTCCTGAATCCACTTTTCATCGAGGTAAAATAAACGGGCACACGTTTATGCCATAGATCATAACTTTTCTTCAATCAGAGGCCACATTGGTAAAGATCTTGCTATCATTGCACAAGTTTGGATACGCAAATGTGATTGCCTTCGTGCCCCTCCAACTCATTGTAATGGCTTCAATACATGGAGGTTGGTACACATTCATATATCTTAGAGCCCCACTTGTGTCTTCGCTTTTGTTGCTTCCAAGATTCTACCAAATAATGCATTCACGATCTACTTTTGGCTTCTTTTCTCAAAACATAGTTTCATAACCCTACATGCGCAAAAGAATACAAATACACATGTATTAGCGCTTAAATCTGATAAACGTAATGCTCATTGTAAGGAAAGAACACTTCGCATTCTTATAACACAAGCACTTATTCTTCTGATTTCCGATGTATTGCAGAGTGTATAACTTTGAGTTCTCTAAGTATTTGCTTTAGTTGATTAGCTTAAATTAGTGAGCATAAACAACATACATGTAGTATAATCAGCAAATATCCACTGTTTGTAACTGATTTTTTTAATCTTTTTTAAAGAAGTGGATAAACTACTAATTTATTGAAAACCAGAGTACAAACAAACAAAAACAACAGACCCGACTGTTTGTAACTGAATTGCATGCTTGAATTTGTTGTTGACGTTCTGTGTCTGAGCATAGTATCTTAATTTTTTAGCTTTCTGGCTTTCAATAGATTTATGAAAAAATATGCACAAGTTATTCATCTATCACAACTTATTTTTTTCCTGCTCGGGTTACGCTGGCGTGACTGGGAACCCTACCAAGAAATAATGGTCGGTTTCTTAATGAGGCCTGAGCTATTCATCCCTTTTCCTTATCATACAACTTTACTCTTCTTTTACTTTCTTTATTCATTTTTTTTTTAATTTGTTTTTTAACCTGCAGGCATGTGCCCTTATATCAAATCCACTATTTGAATTTTATATTTTTTAATTTAATTCATATCAATTTATTTTATTTTATAATTTAATTATTTATATTTTCTAGACATGGTAGCAGTTTAGTACACTATTGGGTATTGTAAAAAGATTTTTCATTATCAACGTTTTTATTTGTTATTTTTTTCAATAATTACATGTAATTATTATATAATTTTTTAATATAAATGATTAGATATTATCAACATTAGGATTATTTTTATTTTTAATAAGTGGTGCCCTTGATGTCATATCCACTATTTCAATTTTTTATTTTAATTGGTTTTATATCAATTTATTTTCTTTTATAATTTTGTTGTTTGTATTTTCGTATAAGATTTTTATGATGTCATTCTAGTAGGACATTATTGGTTATTTTAAAAAAAAATTCGTTATCAAAGTTTTTTATTTGTTATTTTTTCAATAATTTCATGTAATTATTATATAATTTTTTAATATAGATGATTAGATATTACAAAACTAGGATTATGTTTTATTTTTAATAAGTGGTGCCCTTGATGTGATATCCACTATTTAAATTTTATATTTTAATTAATGTCATATCAATTTGTTTTATTTTAGAATTTAATTGTTTGAATTTTCATATAAGATTTTTATGATGGAATTATAGAAGGGCATTATTGGGTATTGTAAAAAAAATTGTTTACCAACGGTTTTTATTTGTTATTTTTTCAATAATTACATGAATTTTTTATATAATTTTTTACTATAAATGATTAGATATTACAAACACTTGGATTATTTTTTATTTTTAGTTAAAGATAGTTATTTTTTAAAATGACAACATTTGCACCGTTTGTAATAAAAGGTTATCGTTTATTTATATTTATAAATTATTTTAAAACAGTATATGTTAAAGCTATAAAATAACATTTTTATAAATTTATTTTTGAGCTAAATTTTCCTATTAAATTTTAAGGTTTGTGATTCTTTAAACTATTGACAAGATTGGGAATTGATCCCGTCTCTTATATAGCATGAAGATGTGCGAAATATTTATAAAATCTGTGTACTCGTTAGACATGTGACTTGTCCACTTCATAAAAAAGTTTTTTAAAAAAATATTAATTTTTATATATTTTTTAATTTAGCTTGTTTATGCAACTATATATGAATACCTACATTACATTATTGAATATTATATTATCCATCTCTCTTTGATGTAAAGTTAGCAACCCTTTATTTTATTTCTAGTTCAGCCATTAATCTCAATGATAAGTAAACTGGTTAAATGGAAATGATATATCATTTATGACAAAAACTTATTGTCATGCATTAATTAAACTAATGTGATATTATGTAATTTCTTATAAAAATGTTATATGTATGTGTGACAAATGAGATTTTCCTAAATTCTTATACTATAGTGACTTATATACACATCACAATATAATTAAGATGTATGACAAAACCAAATGGTCACGGATAATGTACAATGTTATTAGTGATATAATGTCAAAATCTATTTAAAACAATGACGTTGTATTTTTGTTATAAACAATACAATACCTTAATGACAGAATGGGAGTGTCACTAAAAAATGTTACCCTCCATATTCAATTTGAGGGAAAATTTGGCGCCACACATTTTGTGACGCTATTGATAAAACATCAAAATTTGTTTACAAAAAATGACATTACATATTGTCACAAACAATGTAATACGTTGATGACAACAGGAGAGTGCCACAAAATATTTTTAGTGTCACTAATAAATATTACCCTCAATCTTCATTTGGAGGGAAAATTTGGTGCTACACATTATTTGACGCTAGTGATAAAATGTCAAAATTTGCTTAGGAAACATGACGTTATATATTCATCACACACAATGCAATACGTTGATGACGAAATAAGAGGGTCACAAAATATTGTTAGTGTCACAAAAAAAAATTACTCTCCATTATCATTTTGAGGGAAAATTTGGCCCCATACATTATGTGACACTAGTGATAAAACGTCAAAATCTTTTTCAAACAAGGGCGTTATATTTTCGTCACAAGTAATGTAATACATGGATGACCAAAATAGAGAGTCACAAAATATTGTTAATGTCACTAAAGAAATTTCCCTCCATCTTCATTTAAGTGAAAATTTAGCGCCATGTACTATGTGACACTTCAATGTGATGTTCTCAAACATCGTCACATACAATATTGCATTTTGTGGAATTGAGTGACAATTTATGATGTTCATCACAATATGTGTATGTGTTGTGACGGTTTCAAAATCTGACATGTAGAAAACCGTCACTAATCATCAAATTTGTTGTAGTGGCCTCGTCGTTGACCGGAAGGATTTTTCCATATTTGACACCGGTATCTCGCTTTCTCCCTGGAGAATAGACATAGCCAAGTCGTCGTTCTTCCTTGTCGCTGTCTTCCTCCTCCTTTGGCAATTTCACTTCTCAACTCCATCCCAGTGCGGCGGTAGTGCCAGTGCCGGAGAAGAAGCTGGCGACCGTGAAGGGGTTTTACTGACGTGTGGCCATCTTTTTCTCACCCATGACCTTGGCTAAGGTGGACATTGGATGCTGACCTGGAAAGCCCGGTTGTATAAGTTGGTCTGACTTGGAAAAATAGCACACGTGGCTATTATTTTATAAACCCCTGGTGTTGATTGGGACATTTCTGGCCTCCACATCAGCGCACATGGCCTAGAAATTTGTGGGTTACCTGCCGGTGAAATCATATCATACTTAGGTATCCTTTTTGATTTAAATTAAAGTTGGGATACCGAATTGAAAAAAGGTCAAAGTTGGGTAACCTCCCGAAAATTTTACCACCCCACTAATCATAAGTCTTCTAAATATTTTTTTTTAATTTAAAATATTATTTATATTTATTTAACTATAATTTATAACCATAATGATAAAATGTAATTTTTTTCCTTATTGAATTTTAACTTATCCCACTCATCATTATTCTATTAAATAGGATTTGTTTTATTTAAAATATTATTTACATTTATATAACTAATTTGAGTTATAACTATACATGTGAATAAAAATATTTATTTTAAGATAATGATAAATTATAATTATGCCTTTATTTATTGAGTTCTAACTTATTGTTCTCAAAAAAAAATTGAAATTTATACTATAGTCTCAAAGAATGAACACTAGTTGTCCATTTCTTAATAATATCTTTCATACCTAAAGAATTCGAGTTTAATAGTATAGTTACTTAAAATCAATGTTATAAGCTAACTAGTTAAAGTAAGTTATGATAAAGAACTTATAACCTCATATTTAGATAGTGTTATTTATCCATATTTGTCAAAATATATATATACACTTATGAGTTAAGGTGTAAAGCTAGTTCAATATGATTAGGATAAAGTATCCAATTTAGTATTACACATATTTGATTGGACAATTTATGATTCAGTTCTATTCATTTATATATTTAATTTGATCAATTTCATAGATATTGAGAGGTTTTTTAAATCTATACCAAAGGTATTGAAGCAAGAACGAGTTCGGCGTTTGATGTAAGTATTGCTGCATAAAAGAAAGTTTGTGTTGAGTTTGATCCGAGTGATATTATTGCTGACTCAGGGCTTCGAAAACCAATTGAGGAATATGACACAAGAATAAGAGATCAAGTAAAGAGAGCATATTTGCTAATAGGTCCATGTCAACCAATTGGCCACAATTTTCCCAGAAAACAACAAAAAAAAAGATTTGAGAAACCTTAAAGAAGTGTGGTTTCAAAAATTTGATTGGTTGGAATATAGTGTGGAGAAAGATTCAGCTTATTATTTCTATTGTTATCTTTTTAAGTAGCCAAGGGGTGATAAACTTAGGATTGATGCCTTCACGAAGACAGGGTTTAGCAATTGGAATAAGGCAATGGAAGGGAACATTGTGAGGATTTCAAAAATCAGAGGCAAAGCATGTCGCATATATTCTTTTCTCATAGCAGAGAGATGGAGATTGTATATAGAGCTCGTGTCACTGATGTTTTACGTGTTGTTAAATTTCTTCTATTGTAAGGTCTTGCTTTTGGTGGACATGATAAATCTTCTAGTTCCACAAATAGGGATAACTTTCTAAAGATACTGAATTAGTATACGACGGAAGTTGAAAGTGTTGGTCGTGTGATTAATGAAAATGCTCCTGGAAATAATCAAATGACTTCTCCACAAACATAGAAAGAGTTGGTGAGGGCTTGTGCAGAAGAGACCATGTGGGTTATTATTGATTAGATTGGAGATAGTCATTCTTTATACTTCTTGATGAGTCTCGTGACAAATTAGTAAAAGAGCAAGTGGTTGTGATTGTGAGGTCTGTGAATAAACAAGGGCAAGTAATTGAAAGATTTTTTCTGTTAAACATGTTATTGGTACTTCAGCCTCTTCATTAAGGACAACTTTAGATGGATTGTTTTACCCATTGTGATTTATCTATTTCTAGATTGAGAAGGCATGGATATGATGGAGCCTCGAATATGAAAGGGAATTTAATTGGTTGAAGACATTAATTTTGAATGAAAATCCATTTGCAGCTTATGACCATTGCTTTGCCCACTAATTGCAGTTGGTTGTCGAGTATTTTTTGCTATTAGTGATTTTTTCAACTATGTTACTATGATTGTGAACACTGTGTTCTTTCAAAAGGAGAGATGCATTGCTTCAGAAGCACCTTGATATGATTGTGACAAAATTGGAGAGATGAGATCTTTTTAGGAAAAGACCAACATTAAGAGACTAATCTTGCAAGTCCCGGTGATACTTAGTGGGGTTCACATTATGCAACTTTAATCCGCCTATTCACTATGTGGGAATAAGTATTAGAGGTATTAGAGAATGTCTGTAATGATGGGAATGTTATTGAACAAAGAGGCATAGATCGGATTTGATACAAAGGATGGAGAGTTTTAAATTTATATTTATCTTACATCTGATGATCAAAGTATTGGGATTAACTAATGACTTGTCAAAAATACCTTGCAGCGGAAAGATCAAAACATTGTTAATGCAATGCGGTTGATTGTGAATGAAAAAACTTATGCAATACTTGATAGAAAATAGATGGGGTATATTTTTAAAAGAAGTCAGGAGCTTCTGTGTTGCAATGTCAATTTCAATGTCCAATATAGAAGATAGTATACCAATTCAAGGTCGTTCAAGACGTGAAAGGCAATTGGTTATTTATTACCATTATTATCATGCAGAGATCTTTATTATTGTGATTGATTTACTTACTGCTGAGATAAATAACAAATTTAGTAAAACTTCTAGAGAGTTATTAAGATACATTGCTTGTCTTATCCAAGAAACTCTTTTTCCCGATTCGATCATGGTATCCTTGTTCGACTTGCTCAGATTTACTCTAATGATTTCTCCACATCCGATCATCTTATTTTGAAAAAGCAACTTTGCATATATTTTCATGATGTGAGAAGAAATTCTTATTTTTCAAGTTATCATGAACTTGCAAGTCGTACTGTGAAGATTGTTCAAAATGATAAACATTTGACTTTTTCCTTTGGTTTATCACCTTATCGAATTTCCATTGATCTTACCGGTGGCAATAACAGTTGAAAGAGCGTTATTAGGCCATCTACAACCATGACCCCAAATCCCAAATTTGGGGTCCCACCTATTTTATAAGATTTTATTCAATATTTTTTATTTTTATTATTATAATTAATACTTTAATTATAAGTAATATTTTAATATAATTATAAGTAATACTTTAATATAATTTTCAATTTTATGTGCAATTAAATAATAAAATTCTTAATTAAATTAATTTATGATAAATTTTTAGTAAACTATAATAGTTAAAATATACTAAAAACAATGAAAGAGCCGTGCACTATGAATTTATAACAAAATACATTCATAACAAATTTGATAATAATGCATAAACATTCATCGATAATAAACCGAGCTATTAAATAACCTTAATAAAAGCTGATGCAATGTAAAAACTAATTATATTAAAACAACATATCAATATTCTGGGAAATCAACACCACTTCCACCGAGATTATCGAAATAATTCCAAAGGGATTTGAGGTTGAAGGAGGTGGTTATTGAAAGTGTCCTCTTCTTTACATAATTTGTGCTCGTTCAGATTGAATATAAGTCCAAATATTAAGATCACTAATTGTACTCAAATCTGTAGTCAAGATCTTATTTTCTTCTTTAAGCTCTTTCATATCCATTTTATCTGTATTTTTCTTCTTCAGTATCTCCATAAGTTGTCGGTTAGCTTCTTGCAATTTGTCCGTTGTTGATATAAGTTCAGCTTCATTCTTTTTTTTTCAATTTAGCCTTTTTCACACCGCATGGACGTTGGGAAGAGTTTCCACTGCTATACTCATCTAGGTTAATTGAAAATTGTGACAATCCAGGGGATGCTACAGATTAAGATTCCGGTGTTGTGTTGTCTAACTCGGAGAAGAGAAAATTAATGCTATGTTTCCTATACATTTGCCTTAGAGTTAGCATGTGGTCCTTAAATTTTTCAAAATTTTTACTTTTTTCCATACACGATCAAACTTGAAACCTTTTTGGTATTTTGGATCTTGTCCTAGCAACAATTTTGCTTGACTTAACTGCAATAATTTTGTAATGTCAAGCTAAAAAAATACATAATTTATATGGAAGAATTTTGAAGATATACTTACAATATCTTGCTCCGTAGCGCTACTAGGATTTAAGTTCTCTATTTGTCGAATGCATGCATTCAACTTTCGACAATCCTTCTCTATAACTTGAACTCGTTTTTTTAGAGATTTTGCATTGTGAGATACCCAGTCGCTATTTTTATTATTCTCATATTTTTCTTCCACTCGAGACCAAAAATGTTCTCAGGATTGCTTTACCCCAATAATCGGATCTTGAGAAATATCCATGTAAATTTGATAAAGGAAAATATGCTCTGCATTGGTGTATCCAGATTAACAAGGATTCATTTTCAATCAAAGGTAGCAAATATGTGTCGTAGACAAAGTTATAAATAATGTGCATCTAGTTTGATGACTGATGTATTCTCCGCAAGTGCACAGGTCGCACACAAGTAGAAAAGTGGTGCCCCGTGAGGGGTAGGGTTGTCGAACCACAAGGACTTTACTCAAAGTACTAATTGATCTTCTAATGCCTAACCGGATCACAAATTCAAGGTAAAGGTGATAACTAAGAATCTTAAAGGAGTGAAGGATGACAGGTAAGGGCTGAAACTGAACTAGGTGAGTAACGCAAAGATAGAGCTGGTGGAATTATCAGGTAGATTAGGATTACAGTTTTCAACAACAAGAGAGCAATGCCCCGGAACGATTCCTATGAGCTATCGTATGCCGACTAACCTCTAATGCCTACCAGATACATTCTATGGTTCTTGCGTGTGCTCAAAAGCAATGTTGCATCTATGGTCATCAAATACACCAAGTTTTGCTAAGGTAATTGTGGTTTTATACACATCGAGTTTTGCAATCACACAAGGCAACTACAGCTATTCCAATCCACACACCATGTTTTACCAAAGCAACTGTGCATATCAAACACATCAAGTTATGTAAACACAAGGTTAAACACAAGAAACCAAAAGAACTCCGTAGATCATTAGGAGAAAGTATTCAAAATATGCAAAGCATCAAAGTTCAACATCGCGGGGAACCATGGACGGTTAGCCCTGAGGGATGGGTACAACATGGCGAAAACAACAATAGATCTAGAGAAAGAAGACATGACTCCCTTCTCTTCAAGATCGCCTCCAATGTTGAGCTCCATATGCTAGCCCCACTTCTCTTGTTCCTCCGACTCTACTCGTGCTCCTACATCATAAGTTCAGTCTAGTCCTAGAAATGTGAAGGGAAAGAGCTTGGCAGCCGCCCCCAAGAAGAAGGATGAAGGGTGAAGAGATAATCCCCCTAAAATGCCCTAGATCTGACTTAAAAAGTAAATTTCCAGGCACGACACGCCCTGGACACGGGGGTGTCACTCCCGCTGAAAATCACTGAAAAATAGTCACGGAAAAGTAATTTCAGGAACAACACACCCTGTGACACGAGGGTGTCAGGCTCGACACGATCGTGCTAGGAGCACGCAGACAATGTCCCTTCTCTAGACTTATACTGCATTGATTTACTACAGTAAAATTCTATAGTAGTCAGCAATAGTGATTATGCTATAGTACTCATCTTCACAAATTACCTGGAATAATCAGTGGAATGCTCATGGTCGTGTCGAGATCGTGTTAGGTCTGAGAGCACTGTAGATTCTCATCTTTTTGCACTATAATTGCGCCGAATCCTGCTCTTTTGCACAAGGACCTATTTTTCTCCACAAATACACTATAGTACCCAAAGTAGCACCAAATCACAATAAATAAACGCTTGAAGACACGATAAATACATGAAAAGAATATAGAAATATATATATGAAATGTACTCATCAATGACCCTTGACTGGTACAAACATACATGTGAAGACACAGGAGACCCGTGAGTATCATAGGCATACATGTGAGGACACAGGAGACCCATGACTAGCACAAGAAAACATGTAAGAACACAGGAGACCCGTGACTTGCACAAGCAAACATGTGAAGACACAAGAGACCCATGACTAGCACAAGTAGACATGTGAAGACACAGGAGACCTGCGACTAGCATAGGTAGACATGTGAGGACACTAGAGACTCATGATGACACAGTGATTTCTGGTTTCCTATATTAAGGGACGCTTTGGCAGCCTTGTAGGGCAGCCGGGTTTTATCTTTTCTTTGTTAGCTCCTTTATTCTCTAAATCAATTTTCTTATTATCATTCCATATGAATTTTAATATTGGAGGCACTTCTAATGTCAGAATTGGAAAATCTCTAATTCAGAAGATGCAGCCATGGAGACTCCTCATATGGCGCTATCAGAAGAAGAAATAGTTTGTCGAATAATTCATCATGCTTCATAACAATGAGGCTGTCCATGGAGGCTCCATCCCAGGTCATACAGTGATATATCGAGATCGTGAAGCGGCAAACCAAAACTTGTTCAACAATTATTTTTTGGAAAATCCCCGATATAATGAAAATATGTTCCGATGACGTTTTCGAATGTCTCGATCTTTGTTCCATCAGATAGTGGATGCAGTTCAAAGCCACGACAATTATTTTCAACAACAAAAAGATGTTCTTGGTAGACTTGGGTTGTCACTTTTACAAAAAGTAACTGCCGTATTCCGGATGCTAGCATATGGTTTATCAGTAGATACTACTGATGAGTATGTCAAAATTTGCGAGTCAACTGCCATTGAAAGCTTGAAGAGATTTTGTCGTGCAATTGTGGAGATTTCTTCGAGTCAATATCTTCGAACTCCCAATGCCAATGATATCGCAAGGTTGCTACACATTGGGCAACAACGAGGTTTTCCTGGAATGCTGGGCAGTATGTATTGGAAGTGGAAAAATTGTCCCACGGCATGGGCTGGCCAATACTGAGGTGGATATGGGTCACCAACTATTATTCTTGAAGCAATTGCCGATTATGATCTTTGGATATGGCACGCTTATTTTGGGATGCCAGGTACGAATAATGGCATAATGTGTTAGAATCATCTCATTTACTCTCTAATTTAGCTCAAGGTATTGCTCCTACTACTCATTATGTTATTCAAGGAAAAGAATATAACATGGGATATTATTTAGCTGATAACATATATCCTAAATGGTCAACTATTGTACAAACTATTCATGAGCCACGTAGCCGGAAAAAAAGTACTTTGCTATGAAACAAGAATTGTGCAGGAAAGATATGGAACGTGTCTTTGGAGTTCTACAATCATGATTTGCAATTGTTGCAGGACCTGTACTTTTTTAGAGCAAGAATGTGTTATGTGACATAATGACAACTTGTAATATCATGCATAACATGATAGTTGAGGATGAGAGAGATCTCAGTGTACCGATTGTAGAATCGATAGATATGCCTGGACTAACTATGGAAGTCATCGAAGATGAAAATGCTCGATTTGAAAATTTTGTAGCTCGATATAATCAAACTAAAGACAAAGAAGCTCACTTTGCACTTCACAATGCATTGATAGAGCACTTGTGGGAGCAATATACTAATTCCGAATATCCTTAAAACTGATCAGATGATGTTTCTTTCATAATATTATGTTGTAATATTATGCATTTGTTGTATGTTTGTTTATGATTTTTAATGTAAAATATTTAATTAAGTTATTTTATTTTTGTTGTTAAAATTGTAATCAATGATGTATTTATTAATTATTTATCCAACTAATTAAAAAATTCATATATTATTTTCTAAATAAATTAAATCATAAATTAAAAAAATATTTTAAATAATTTTTATTAGTAATGTATTACATTGTAAATAATATTTAATTAAATTATTTTTAAAATAATTAATTTCAAGTATATTGTGATTGAATAGTAATAATAATAAAAAATGAGATGTGGAAAAGAATATTCTATATTTTTATTTTCATTACTATAACTAATAAAAATTATAAGTTATTAATTTATATAATTAATACTTTATTTATAAGTAATATTTTAATATAATTATACGTAATATTTTAAAATAATTATAAATTTATGTGCAATTAATTATTTAATAATAAAATTTTTAATTCAATTGTAATCAACGATGTGTTTATTAAATATTTATCAAACTAATTAAAAAATTTATAATTAAATTTTTAAATAAATTAAATCATAAATTAAAAAATATTTTAAATAATTTTTATTAGTAATATATTACATTGTAAATAATATTTAATTAAATTATTATTGAAAATTATTAATTTAAAGTAATTTGTGGTTGAATAGTAATAATAAAAAAATGATATGGGTAAAAGAATATTCTAGTAAAATTTGGGATTTGTGGTTGGAGTATAATTTACTGTAATAGAACCAAATTTGGGATTTGGGATAAAAATTTGAGGTTGTGGGATGGAGATGGCCTTAGCAATTAATATCATCAAAATAGATTTGCAAAACAAAATAGACGATGAATAGTTGAACAATATGATGGTATACTACTTAGAGTAATTAGTGCCATTTTTATTTTGTATTTTAAAATATTTTTTTAGTGTATTATTTTAAAATTTTAATTTATAAAATTTTATTATTTGAATTTTTACTACGGCAGGAAGCATTCTACCAACCACCCACCAAACCAGACCATTTCGGATGACAGTTAATTTTATTTGTTTATGAGAATTACAGTAAGACTGAAGACAAAATGTGCTAGAGAGGATTTGTTGGACTTTATAAATAAATAAGAAAAACAAAGTTTGTGTGTGGTTTGGTTGGATGCTGAGCTTTGTGAAGAACGGAAGATTCTGTTTTTATTGAGCATTTAAGAATAAGAAAATATCCAGTTTAGTATCTCTTATTTATAAAAAGAGAATGAAGTGTTTAAAAGGTAGACTTTTAAGATATTATTTTTATGTCATGTTTAATTTTTTTTTAATATTTTAAACAATAAATTTAAAAGTTTTTTAAATATAGAAATAAGATAATATACCTACACACCCCAAAAATGGGCATTTTCTGACCATGGACGGAGTATAGTAGATTTTATAAATAAACCAAAAATTTTAACTGAATATAGCAAGACAATAAATTTCAAAAATAAATAAATAAGTAATTTTCATTGTTTTTTATATGAAATTTTATTTAGATAATTTAATTTATTCTCTTATGTTTGTGTATAAAGATATGTCCGATCTAGTAGTTAACATGGATAGTTATCAAAAACAAACCAAACAAATATGAATAAAACTACATCCATAATCATCTATTCTCATTATATATATATATATATATATATACATATATATAGCCTGAAATCAATAAGATAAAAACATAACAGAAACTAGAAAATTAAAACAATAAAACCATTGATTAATTAATTAACTAATTAAACAAAATCAAACAAACAAACAATATCGTTTTCCTCGTTGTATATCTCGAAGTAGATCTGGTTCAAATCATGGCCGTCAATCTCCAAAATTAATGGTTCATGAGTGTTCCTTGGAAGTTCCACACCCGGGGCCATTGTGACTGCTTTCATGCTATTTTGATAGCGAAGAACAAGAAGAAGAATAAGCACAAAAACTAGTATGATATCCCATGGAGAAAACTTGCATCCATTCAAGTAATTCACAAAAGATGATAAAATATCTTGTCCAACACCATAAAGTGATGGGAGAAACAGTTCTCTTGCCATCAAAATATAGAATCTCTACAGGGCCACAGAGAGAAAGATAAGATAGATGACGGGGGTGTAATGATGATTTTTTTTTTCCTCTTTTAAAATATTTTGTCAATCCTAATTAGAAGCGATCTTGTAATCTTTAAATTTATAGTATTTATATTGAGTAATGCTATATTCGAGCAATAGATTTTCTAGAAATGGTTGATCTACTATTTAAATTATCTTGTTATCCGAATCAATAGAAATCACACAATGTTGATACTATTTATACAGAGTATATGACTTTCCCTAATAATTTTTTGGAATGAGTGGATGCCAAACTTGGCATCACATCAGCATCTACCAACATCCATGTCATCCATTTTCATTTAAACTTTAAATCTTATAGAACACTAAAAACTAGACCTTGATCATTTTAAAAAATCATAAATTTGAATAGGATAAGATATGAAGACGGTACGGGTTAATGAACTCATATTCAATTCAATACAGTGTTTAATGCACACTAGATAAATCATTGGATAGTTATCCTATTCTAAATTTGAAGTGGACTACATAATAGTTGGATATGATATGAATTATATGTAAATAGATAAAATTATCATTTATAATATAGTTATATATAAATAATTGATTTTTTTTACTTTTCTTATGATTTAATTATCAGTATATTTATTAGTTTCTATTAAATTATTAAAAAAATACATAACCTATAAATAATATAAGAAAAAACAACTTAGAATCGGTACATGTAGCAAAATAAATAGATTTAATAGTCTTTCACATCAAAATCAATTAGAAAATTAGAAAAAAAAATATCTGACTAGAGAAACTAAAAATAAAATATCAAAGAATAGATTCAAAATTTCGATGAAGACACCCTTCAATTATTTCACATGCGTGAAACCTTACTTAGTGAAATTGATATTCCATCTAATTGTTGACAAGCTTCTTTTCTAAAACTTTAGGTTTGATGATCAAAAGAATGATACAATAAAACCCTAGAAGAGGGAGAAAAACCAAGTAAAAGGACAAAATAGTAAATTTAATTTTTTATCATATCCTGTCGGTTTCTATTGGTAGGATAAGTGGATCAATAGGACAAAGTTATCATATCCTATTATCTCACCAAACAAAAGATAATAGGAGAATATAATAGTTTATCATATCCTATCATCCTTATTATGCACACTAAACTGGCCCTAAATCTAAATCCTAAACTTTAAACCTAACCTAAATTCTAAACCCCTAAACCTAAGCCCTAAATTATAAACCTTTAATCCCTAAAAAGTTTAGGATTTAGAAGGAAGATGATGATGAACTAGATTATATATATATATATATATATATATATATATTGGCAAAAAAGAAAGTTTAGGAAAGAGAAAGAATGACTTGAATACCAACTACATCAACATCATTAAGAAAGCTTATTACGCAAAAGACAATATCTAATTGTTTTTTTACTAATCATGGAAAGAATAGTGTTGAAGTTTATTGTGCAAAACACAATAGATAAATACTTTTTTTTGTTAATTATGGAAAAATTGTTGATTCGCCGCAAGCGTATGGTTTTGCCTAGTAATTAAGATATAGATACCACGGAGACAATGGTCTTAACTACCAATCAAATGAAATTAGAGGTCAGCTAGGTAAAAATAAAATATGAGTGAGAAAGTGGTGAAATATGAACTTGAAGTAAAAGAAATTTTCAGATTTTTAGTAACTAAAGAGAATTAACTAGAAGGGAAATCTCAGAAATTTCAATCCCTAGGATCGGTTTCACCTCAAGGTGTAGTAAAATGCACGCTTTGAATCTCTCTTGAATCTAAGGAATTACTTGGAAGGCAATTGTCAAAAAAGAATACTTGATATCCTCTTTGAAGGTACAACAAGAAGCTTAATCAAAACTAACCCCTATTTTCATGGTGGTTAGCCTAAATTAACCTTTAATCACAAGACAATTTATCAAGTCTCAAGAAGCCCAACTTAAGGTCTCAAGTTTGTTTCTAAAAGAATCCAAGACTCAAAGTCCACCTTTCAACAAACCTGAATCTCTAAGATTAAACAAGTAAATGATTTCACATCCACAAGTATTAAGAGTTTGAGAACCAAATCAAAGCATGATTTCATTAAAAAGAGTATTTCAAAACATAAGCATTTCTCTACAACCTTGGGCTAATCCCAATCCTAGACTAAGAGTTCTGCCCCTCCATAACATACTTACAAACTACAAAATTAAAACCCAGCATTCCCATCAAGAATACAAAGATTAGGAACAAAAAGAAAACTCCTTCTTTTCCTACTTCTCCCTTACCAAGCTTCCTTTCAAATTCTCTCTTTTCTAGCTTCTCTCCCCCCTTTCACTTCTTTTCAACTCTCCTTTTTATGTCCAACCTGGATTTCATTGCCTTTGTATTCCACAGCCAACCTACTACACAGATGGGTCATGTTCCTTGCTAGGTCTGGACTTTTCCTACTTCTTCAGCTGCTAAATAGTCCAATCTTTTTTCTTGGTCTTATTTACTCTAGCACCATCTCCCTAGACAAAGAATGCTAAGGAGAAGAATTACATACAAAAGTTATGGAAAATGCATGATGAGATGACAAAAGTTGAGGTCTAATACATTAAAATATACTTCAAAAGTTGAATACAACTCCCCTAAACCTAGACCCTTGCTTGTTCTCAAGCAATATCACATTCAAACATCAAGCTAAGGGATGCTGAAAATGTTCTTCTTTCTCAGGCACAACTCAGCTGACAGAATTGTTTGGCATAGGACATATGCATAATCTGCATAGGAAGATCACAAAGGACATGGGCAATTTGACTCACCAAAGGGAAGAATACACACAAGTATCAGAAGAGGAGATTTATTCATTCCACATGCACTTGATCATGGGCTTTAAAAAGCACATACAAATACATTGAATCCTCAAAGACTCCCTTAGACTCCTTACACAAATCAATAGCCATGTTGTTTATTTGAGGAATAGATAGCCTCAATGTAAGAAATGAAATATGCACAGGGAGAGAAAAGAGCTGACCGGATCAAGATGGAGGTGGAGTGAAGTGGCCTTGAGTTACATGCCAATCATAGATGGTGTTAACCTGTTGTTGGAGGCCAGAAAGGATATTAAGCTGTTGTTGTTGTTGTTGTTCTTCACTAATGGTTCAAAGGGTTGAAAAGATATGGGTGAGAGAGTCTTCAAGTTGAGGAATGTCATGTAATGCCAAATGTAACGATTCAGCTGTGGACTATTCAACGTTGAGTGGTGAGGCTGGATCTTGATCTAGGAAACCCTAATTCTCTTGACGTTACATTATTGTCCACTCGGGAACAAGAAGAAGGTGAGGTGGCGCATCACCTTTGAGCAGTAGGTAGTAGGTGTCTCTTTCTTTCATAATCATTTTCATTGCGATGCAAGCTTCCATATTGATGCAGATGCTACCTGCAGCTTGTTTCAAACCAAGTAGAACAAGTTGGAAATCATGGGCTATGGGGGTGATCAAGCCAACAATGACAATGTCACCAGTTTTGGCTTTCCCACTTTGGGCAAATTGGCGTGCAAGGTGGGTGCCAGTGTCCAACGAGATGCCATGCATAATAGTCCACAAGAATAATAACTCAGAATGCTGCATAATACTCTGACTGTCTCCTCAACCTAATATGGTGTTAGCCAAGAGTCTATTCACATATCTAAAGCATGGGTTTCTAATATTCATAGCTCTAAAGTAGATGGATCATAATTTAATTCATTTGTCAAGGTTTGCCAGAATTCTTGTGCAGGAAAATCACTAGGGGCTTTCTGATTATCACCTATATGTAGTCTAAAAATTGCGTTAAATTGGCCGAAATCAAGTTTGTATTCCTTATTAAACATTGTAAATGCAATGTGCCCCTCTTTCCACCCTTGACCATAAAGAACATTCACCTCTATTAAAGTTAAGAACTCAAATGTGAGGTGTTTATAGGTAAGAAATTCATTTTAAAAAGTTAAGTGCATCCTAATTTATGAATCATTCAATAAACATCATCTAAAATTCCTAGAGTTCTTAGAACATTGTCATCCATGTAGCAAGTGTTAATGAGTCGCCTTTTAGTAAGAGTTTTGTACTTATGTTGGTGAAATACATCATGGAAAATGATCATGTCCGGGTTGAATGGGTCTGAAAAAGTGACTCGGCTCCAAGGAGGTGGGCTTTGTGGTCAGTGGTGCGAAGTTGAAGCGGCGGAGGTCCTTGAACGTTTGGGCGGCATGAAGTCGATGTGGGTCAGTTGGAGGGAAAATTGCCGGAAGTTAAGTGTGACACCAGAATAGAGTCACCGGAGAAAAAGGTCAAAGGTACTATAGAAATTTGAGATGAAAGGAGGAAGGAAATGAAGAGAGAAAGAAATAAAATAAAAAAAAAGAGTTAAAGTGGATGGGATAGTCAGATGGGATGGGTTGAAAATGTTGTTTGTCTTGGAAGTTGAAAAAGGATGTATTGGGTGTGGGAAAAAGTGCTTTAGGGGAATATAATATAAAAACAAATTGCCTTTGTCTTGGGATTAAAAATAATAATGGAGGGAAAACAAAAGTAGAAGAAATGAAACTTTGGTCATTCATCATCAATCATTTTTCATGTTTTTTTTTTCAAGACCAGCGCTCTATATCCACGGGTGTGTTTCTTCTTGATTCGGCACTGCTTGAATTTTCCTTGTCTATGATTTTTCAGGAACAACATGACATCTTTAAATCCACAACCATGTTCTTCAACACAACTCTCCTGTGTTTCTTGCCAGTCGCAAGTATTGAGTGTGTCCTGATAGGAAGCATTTAGTCTATACATTAGATAAGGCGAAAGGCAATCTCGAAACAAATCTAGACCTGCATAGAGTATTCATACTTCAATCAACCAACAATACATATAACAATTAACACACACAAATAGTGAAACAAAATAGATAACTGAAATGAAAAAGAATGATAAGGCTTGGAATGTCTCCCAAGAAGAAACTCGTTTAAGGTCATGAGCTCGACCCCTTTTACTCAATAGTTCAGCAAGTAGGATTGGAAAGGGCATAGATTTTCCCTTTCTCAATGGCTCCAGCAATGTAATGTTTCAATCTTTGTCTGTTGACTTTGAAAGAACCTGTTGCTTTATTCCAAAGCTCTATAGCACCATAGGGGAAGATTTTGGATACTTGAAAAGGACATGACCATCTGGACCTTAGTTCCCCTGGGAAAAGCTTTAATCTAGAATTAAAAAGAAGGACCAAGTCTCCCTCTAGAAATTCTCTGCAAAAAATCTGTTTGTCATGCCATAATTTAGTTCTTTCCTTGTAAGCATTTGCATTCTCACATGCATCTAATCGCAGTTCATTGAGTTGTTGTAGTTGAAGTTTTTTTCCTTTTCTCTAGCTGCTTTCATATCAAAATTAAGAGCCTTAATTGCCCAAAACGCCTTATGTTTCAACTCAACCAGCAAATGGCAAGCCTTGCCATAAATTAAGCCAAATAGGGGCATGCCAATGGAAGTCTTGTAGGCCGTCCGATACGCCCATAAGGCGTCATCAAGTTTCAATGACTAATATTTTCTTGTTGTCGAAACAACTTTCTCAAGTGTACTCTTGATCTCCATAATTGAAATTTCAGCTTGTCCGCTCATTTGAGGATGATATTGTGTGGTGATCTTGTGCGTTACACCATATTTTCTAAGTAAGCTTTCAAATTGTCGTTCAATGAATTGTGATCCTCTGTCACTTATAACAGCCCTAAGAACTCCAAACCTTGGGAAAATAACCCATTTGAAGAGTTTAATCACTGTCCAAACATCATTTGTTGAAGATGGAAGGGCTTCAATCCATTTGGAGAAGTAGTCCATAACCACAAGGATGTACTTGTTGTTTCATAAAGATGAGAATGGCCCCATGTAATCAATTCCCTAAACATCAAAAATTTCCACCTCAACGATGTAGTTTGAAGGCATTTCATGCCTTCTTGAAATGTTCCCGATCCTTTAACAATAGTTGGAAGTAAGCACATAGCTTCTCACGTCTTTAAAAAGTGACGGCCAATAAAACCCAACTTGAAGCACCTTGGTTGTGGTTTTTAAAGAATTGGTGTGACTGCCATAAGCTGAAGAATGACATTGAAAGAGGATATTTTCTGCCTCATCTTCAGAGATACATCTTCAAAGTATTCCATCAACAAATCACTTGTAAAGGAGTGGTTCATCCCAGAAATAATGTTTCAAGTTTGCAAAATCTTTTTCTTCTACTGAAAATTTAGATCTTGTGGCATGATTCCACAAACTAAATAGTTTACAAAATTTGCATACCATGGAGCTTCAATTGCAAAAATTTTCAGCAGCTGTTCATCAAGAAATGCTTCATTGATGGGCAACTCTTTTTTCTCCATTCACATTCATGTCTTGATGTAATCTTGAGAGGTGGTCGGCCACCACAAATCTCAAGGTCGAACTCTTGAA
The DNA here is from genome assembly GCF_009730915.1 of Dioscorea cayenensis subsp. rotundata. Lineage (NCBI taxonomy): Eukaryota > Viridiplantae > Streptophyta > Magnoliopsida > Dioscoreales > Dioscoreaceae > Dioscorea > Dioscorea cayenensis. The sequence goes on along the minus strand of NC_052488.1, from coordinate 8,503,196 downwards.
GAAGAAGAATCCATCTTATCAATCGTGGCTTCGCATCTTTTTTACTCAAAAGATATTTGATTGTAGCATTTTCGGTGTATACTATCACTTTGGAACCAGTGAGGAAGGATCTGAATTTATCAAAATCGAAAATGACTGCAAGAAGTTCCTTTTCAATAGTGCCATAGTTGGCATAGTTGGCTTGTGCTTCATCTAATGCTTTACTTGCATAATAAATTACATTTAGTCTCTTTTATTTTCGCTGCCCCAGTACAGCCCCTACCGCGAAGTCACTTGCGTTGCACATGACTTCGAATGGCAACTCCCACTCAGGTGGTTGAATTATTAGTGCTATGATCATTGCCTTTTTTTACCAGTAGAACACATCCAAACAGTCATTATTAAAGTCAAAAGGTTTTGCAATTTTTTGAGAAATCCTTTATAAAGCATTGATAAAGCCCGCATGTCCTAGGAAGTTACGGATTCCTTTGATTAATGTTGTTGGCTACATTTTATCAATGATTTTGACCTTTGCTTTGTTCACTCCGATGCCATGGTTGGACACCATGTGTTCCACCACAATGTCGTCATGCACCATAAAAAGGCACTTCTTCCAAATAAGAATGAGGTTCATCTCTTGACACCTGTGTAGCACCTTAGACAAGTTAGCTAAGCATTCATCAAAGGTTGTGCCATACAACTTTAAAACCATCCATAAAAATCTCCTTGTCGTTTTTAATAAAATCTAAAAATTAGCAGTCATGCAACGTTGAAAGGTGGTGGGGCATTGCAAAAACCGAAGGGCATCTTCCTATAGGCAAAAGTGTCATAAGGACAAGTGAATGTGGTCTTGTGTTGGTCACTAGGATGGATAGGAATTTGGTAAAAACCAAAAAATCCATCTAAGTAACAAAAATGAGAGTGTTTAGCCAACCTTTCAAGCATTTGGTCTATAAAAGGGAGTGGGTAGTGATCTTTCCTTGTTGCTTTGTTCAATTTCTTATAATCAATGCACATCCTCCAATCTGTGATTATTCTCGTTGGGATTAATTGATTGTTTTCATTCTTCACAACGGTCATGCCTCCTATTTTTGGAACTACTTGTACCTGGTGACCCATTCACTATCGGAGATTAGGTAAATCACAACGGCATCAAGCAATTTGAGCACTTCTTTTCTAACAACTTCTTTCATATTGGGATTTAATCTTCTTTGATGCTCAATGGAGGGTTTGTAATCAGATTCAAATAAAATTCTGTGCATGCAAACTGAAGGGTGTATAATTTTCAAGTCATCAATGGTGTATCCTATAACCTTTTGGTGTAATCTAAGCTACTTCAAAAGCTTTTCAGATTCTGTTCTGCTTAGACTGTCATTTATAATCACAGGATATGTCAAAGAAACTCATACCTGAGAGTAGATGGAAGAATTTTAGTTCTACCTTTGGAATTTTGCAATCTTCTGGGTTGTCTATTGTAGAAACTAGCTCCAAAATTTCAGTTTTGTCCTGCTGGTGCTGCAAAATTTTCTTGGGTAGCAGCAGATGTGTATAATTTCTAATCACACCATCTTCATCATCTTCTAGCTCATCTTGTGTCAAACACAGTTGGAGGGGGTCTTTGGAGAAGTGTTTTGTCAAACACAGCTTATTCAAGTAAATCAACCCTATAACAAGAACTTTCAACAAAAGAACACTTAACAGAAATAGCCAAATCAAATTCTAATTTTTCTTCACCAACTGTTAAAGAAAGCTTGCCATTTTTGACATCAATAAGTGCCCCTACAATAGCCAAGAAAGGCCTTCCAAGGATGATTGGAATTTGAGTGTCTTCTTCCATTTCTAACACCACAAAATTAACGGGTACAAAGAACTTACCAAATTTGATTGTAATGTCTTCAAGAATACCTATTGGGTGTTTGACGAATTAATCCGCAAGTTGCAAAAAAATTGTTGTTGGCTTTAACTCATCCATTTCTAGCTTCTTGCACACCGACAAAGGCATTAAACTAACACTTGCACCAAGATCACATAAAGCCTTTTTCAAAGCTTGCGATGCCAATTTCACACGGGATCCTTGAGCTTTGGAGGTAATTTGTTTTGAATTAAGGTGGTGCACTCTTCCATCAATGCCAATATTTTATACTCCTCCAATCTTCTTTTGTTGGATAAAATGTCTTTCAAAAATTTTGCATATGATGGCATTTGTTGCAAGGCTTCCATGAAAGGAACATTGGTATAGGGCTTCTTGAGAACCTCCAAAAACCATCCAAATTGTTTGTCAAGCTTGGCTTTAGCTAATCTTTGAAGAAATGGTACAAGTGTTTTGTAAGGCTTTGGGGGGTGTATCTCAGTTCATCGTCTTTTCATGCACTTGTACCATCCTGTTCAGCGATCTATTATGGTATTTCATTTTCTCCAGTTGGGTTCACCCCAACATTTTCATTGTCATTGATAAGTGCTTGTCTATTAGTAATACGAAATATTCTTTTCTTACGATGAGCATTTCTTTTCTCAGATTTTATCGATAATACATGTGTTTTTGTGTTTTTTTGTGCATGTAGGGTTGTGGAGCCAAATGTAGAGGAAGGAAGCCAAAGTAGATTGCGATTGCACTTTGTTGATGGAATCTTAGAGTGACAAACGTAAAGACACAAGTTGTGCTCGAAAATACGTGAATGTGTGCCAACGTCCATGCGCTCAACCAATTACGTGGTTTGCAAGGGCATAAAGGCAGTCACATTTGCGTATTCCAACTTGTGTAGTGCTAGCAAGATCTTCATCAATGTTATCCCTTATTGAAGAAACGACAAAATTTACGGCATAGACGTGTGCCCGTTTATGTTGTCTGGACCAAAAGTGTGGATTTGGTAGTGTTTTTTGGCGGAGTACTGTAGCAGGCACTACAGCAAATCACTGTAGCAATTTACTGTAGTAGTTACTGTTCACAGGCCGCAGAAAATCAGATTCTCACATATTCACACGGACATGTAGAAATTCCACCAACCCGTGTGGATTCCTGATTCCAGCCTATATAAAACCGCGATTCAGCCCGATTTGAGAATTCTTTTTCCATCTTTTCCCCAACTTTGGAGAGGCCTACGGCTAGAGTTTAGAGGGGCTTTGGCAAGGTTTTTGGAGTTGTTCTACACCCATCGACACCACGTTCATTTGGAAGAGAGATATTGGTGGAGCTTTTGTCGGCACCGATCCGGCGAGGTGTGCCCTAGGCTTGACAAGGGAACCTTTGAAGAGGAGGAGGCTACTCCACAAGACCATCGACACGAATACCGAGGGGGTTTTACTTATGGATTGCATGTTTTTACTTTCGATTTCATTATTGATTGTATCTTGCTCCATGGAGAGATAAACCCTTAGTGGGTACTTGGGCTTGTAAACCCTAGGATGTTATTGTTTCATTGACCTTTTATTATGCTTTCTTTAATTGATGTCTTTAATTGAGTTCCAATCTTGAATGCTTGTTGAATGATTTCTCCCATAGAGTGACTCTAGGGTTGAGAGTCTACATTGATAGTCCTTGTGAGTGAGTGACACGCCATGAGGGTTTGACAAAGCAAGATTAGAGAGGGTCGGGAAGGTGAGTTGAGAGGTAGCGGAGCATCCCCTTTCTCCTTGGTTGTGATTAATCCTACCTTCGTTTTCCAAAAATTCTTTGCGGTTGCAATAGAGTGAAGTGCTAAGAGAGGAACTCCGCCGGGGTTTAGTTGCACGAGCAACAGAGTGAAGCGTTAAAATAATCCTTAGTGCTGGGGCTTAATTGTGACTAGGGGTCTTTCGCCTGGACCAAAAAGTTAGACCTATATTAGGGAATAGGGTTTATCACTTGGAATCCCTAGAGCTTCTTGCAACTGTTCACAGTGTGAGGTGTTAAGACTGATTGATTTCTCCACCGGGGCATAGTGTAGAGTTAGTCATGATTGACCTTAGGTTTGGAACCGTGTATTTTAGGATTTTCATGACTCATTAAACATCAGTTAGGAGACATAATAGTTGGTCTTACACTTGAAGTAATAATCCTAGGGGGAGCAATGCCGAGTGCCCCACTTTCTATCGATTGTCTTTCCTCTCATATTATTGCGCCTCTCTTTCTTATTTTCTTTAGTTCTTTTCATATTGATTTTGTTCACACCACTATCGATTTATCTTCACTTTAGTTAAATAACGATCTTTGTGTTTCTGATCACTATTCTATGTGGATTCGACTACCCACACACCGGGGTATTATTACTTCGACAAACCCGTGCACTTGCGGGTCACACGCAAGGGGTGTGCCAGTCATTATGCCTTGGCTTAGGATCCTCTAGTTGCTTGCCACTTCTTAAGGTTATGGCTTTATAATGTTCACTTGGATTAATTTCAGGTTTTCCTGGGAAAATACCTTGAGATTTTGATGAAGAACTTGCTTGATGAGCAATTTGGTTCTCTAACATTTTATTGTGTGTTTCTAAAGAATCAACCTTGGAAATGAGTTGTCAAATTGCCTCATTCATAACCTGGGTTTGCTCCTTGAACTCTTCATTTTGCTTGGCTTGTGCTGTCACAAAATTTTCTAACAAAGCCTCCAAATTTGTTTTCTGGGCTGGTGGTGGATTGAAAACTAATTGCTGAAATCTTGGAGGTTGTCTAGAATTATTTGGACTATTGTTTTTTTCGACATAGGGCAGGTTGTTCTTGTAAGAGAGGTTGGGATGGTTTCGATTGTAAGAATGGATCATTTGTGTCCCTTGGCTGAAATTGTTGAGATAATTCGCTTGCTCATTTGATGGTCTGATAAGGAAGATGCAATCAACTGATAATTTGCAGCCAAGTGTCCTGAGTAACCACAAATTTTACATGTAACATTGGCCACACATGGAGCATTCACATTGAGTTTATCAAACTTTTGAGTTAGAGCATCCACCTTAGCTGCTATAAGGTTTAAGGCATCTACAGCATGTCTTTCTGCGGTTTTTGGAATGGTGTTTCTCTCATTTGATCAATGGTAGTGATTGAGTGCCATGTCTTTGACCAATTTATAGGCATCATCCACACTTTTGTTCATCAAAGCTCCTCCCGATGTGGCATCGACTGAAATACAAGTGTTATAATTTAATCCACTATAGAATGTTTGCACAATTAGTCATTTCTCCAAGCCATGGTGTGGGCATAATCTCATCAACTCCTTGAACCTATCTCAAGTTTCATACAATGATTCACCATCCTTTTGAGAAAAGCCAGTGATTTCGTTTCTTAGCTGAGAAGCTTTGCTTGGGGGAAATATTTGGATAAAAAGATTTGAAGCAGTTGATCCCATGTGGTGATGGATCCTTCTGGAAGTGAATGTAACCAAGCGCGTGCTTTGTCCCATAGAGAGAAAGGAAAAAGCCTGAGTCTGACTACATCCGGTGGGACTCTATTTAGCTTAACAGTGCTACAATAAGACATGGTCACGGGCCAGTTAACCGAGCACGCCAGGCCCAACAAGGTGGGTCCGGGTGAGCCTTTGTCCAACCCGTAACTGGCCCTGCCAACAGTGCCAACCCGCCGGCCCGGGCACAGTGCAAAACCAGCGGGGCGGCCTGCCGGGTTTTATAAACTTTTAAATATTTAAATAAATTTATAAATTTATCAATATAATTTTAAATATAAAATAAAATGTCCAAAACAAATAATAACAAACAGGGTTGGTATATGACTGGTTTTATAGGCAGTTGCTATGCAATTTGTTTGAAATTAGCCGATGTGGAACTAAATTACAATAGTATAAGACTTGTTTATTGATTATAACTTTTAGTGTAGCTTTTTTGTCAAAACAAAATCTATTCGTAGGTTGGTTAAAGCAGTGATATTAATGGTTAATGAAGTCTCAAGTTCAAATCAAGTGGCAACAATTGTTGTTTTTAATCTGTTTTAAATCAAATCTAAACTTTAAAATTTTAAAAACTATTTAGGATAATTTCAAATAAATCACAAAAATTTAAAAATTTTATTATTATTAATTTATTTTTTAAAATGCTTATTATTGAATATTTTGATAATGTTTTCAAAAGATGGTTCTTGTTAGTGTAGGATTAAAATTAAATCTTTTCAAGAATTATAGATTTGATTAAAAAAAAGGGAACATGAGACGATGGAAATTGAAAAAAAACTTATTATATACGAAATTTATTTTTCTATATAAAACAATTAAATATATAACTGAGAAATTAAAATAATAATTTTCATTTTTTACCGCTATTTAACATTATGTTATGATAAATATTTTTTATCATAATTTAGTTTTTTTCATTAAAATATATTATTAACTTGAAAATTTAATAAAATTTTGTTATTAATTTAACAAAATTTTAATTAGTTATTTATTCATCAAGATTTTAGTGAATAATATAATTTTAAGTTAATAATATATTTAGAAATACATAAAATTTTAGAATTTTCACCCAAAAATAAACAAAAATATATATGAAAGATTATAGTTTTACATCAGCAATAAGGTTATACTATTACACATCAATGACATTATGTTTTTTATATTTATTTTAAATAATATTAATAACGGAGATAAGTAATACATATAAAAACAATAAATTATAATGTTGAGTAACACAAAAAAGGGTGAGTAATACTTCTTTTTTTTATAATGGTTGCTACTAACAATTAAAGTAAATAATTTGACACCAAATGCAAAAATAATGGGATGTAAAAAGATATATATAATTAAAAAGAAAGTGAAAAACTAATTTTTTATTCTTTTTAAAGTATGGATTTTCCCTTTCTTATAACCAAATAAGGAAAAAGTTTGGGTTAGTGGTTAAAGTATTTGAAGGATGAAAATAAGGTCATGGGTTCAAATTTCATATGTATTTTTTTTAAAATAAAAAAAATGGCCCAACCCACCGGGTTAGCCCGGGTGACCCGGCGGGTTACCTAGTTGGGACAGCCCCAACCCGTAACCGGGCCTACTACAATGCGGGCCGGTTATGGGTTACCGGCCGACCCACTGGGTCAGCTGAACCGGCAGGTTTGGGCGAGCAGGGCCAAAAGACGGCCCGTGCCTCCCTCTAGTTACAATACTGAAGGAAAAAAGAAATGTGGAGGTGCGGATCTTATATCAACGATCCTTCGAACTAATTTTGTTGAATTAGTGACATGAGTGCCGGCTGCAGCTAAAAATTATTTGCTTAACAGGTGGTCTTGCAATACTAGAATGCAATCCTTAAACCCTTTGGGCTGCAAACTCTCTTAATGTTCAATTGTTGTTACCCATATCGGATGCTTGTGAAGGTTCCTGCACTCCCTTTCCCCTTTGATATTGAATTCTGAAATCCTTCTCAAATTTCTTGTTAGGCTCCTCTAAATTTCCAAAGCTTTGAGATTTTCGCATAGAAGATGATCTACAAAAGAAGGTAAAATAGAGGTTAAACAATCAACAAGATATAACAAAAGACCTTGTCTAGCCAAATTGTAATGAATTTGATATTAACATGCAAACCGCGGCAACAGCGCAAAGAATGTGTTGATTCACCACAAGCGTACGGTTTTGTCAAGTAGTAGTTAAGATATCGATCCCATGTAGACAATGGTGGCAAAAATAAAACATGAGTGAGAAAGTGGTAAAATATGAACTTGAAGTAAAAGAAATCTGCAGGTTTTTAGAAACAAAAGAGAATTAACTAGAAGGGAAATCTCAGAAATTTCAATCCCTAGGATGGGTTTCACCTCAAGGTGTAGCAGAATGCATGCTTTGAATCTCTCTTGAATCTAAGGAATTACTTTGAAGGCAATTGTCAAAAAAGAATACTTGCCATCCTTTTTCAAAGTACAATAAGAAGCTTAATCAAAACTAATCCCTATTTTCATGGTGGTAGCCTAAATTAACTTTTAATCACAAGATAATTTATCAAGTCTCAAGAAACCCAACCTAAGGTCTCTAGTTTGTTTCTAAAAGAATCCAAAACTCAAGGTCCACCTTTCAACAAATCTGAATCTCTAAGATTAAACAAGTAAATGATTTCACATCCACAAGTATTAAGAGTTTTGGAACCAAATCAAAGCATGATATCATTAAAAGAAAATGGGTAGTTCAAAACATAAGCATTTCTCTATAACCTTGGGCTAATCCCAATCCTAGACTAGGTGTTCTATCCCTCCATAACAAAATTACAAACTACAAAATTAAATCCCAGCATTCCCATGAAGAATACAAAGATTAGGAACAAAAAGAAAACACTTTCCTTTCCTACTTCTCCCTTCCCAAGCTTCTTTTCAGATCCCCCCTTTTGGCTTCTCTCCCACATTTTTCACTTCTTTTCAGCTCTCCTTTTTATGCCCACCGTGGATTCTATTGCCTTTATGTTCCACAGCCAACCTGCTACATAGGTGGGCAATGTCCCTTACTGGGCCTGGCCTTTTCCTACTTCCTCAACTGCTAAATAGTTCCAATCCTTTTCCTTGGTCTCATTTACTCTAGCACCATCTTTCTAGATACAAAGAATGCTAAGGAGAAGAATTACATACAAAAGTTAAAAAGAATGCATGATTAGATGACAAAAGTTGATGTCCAATACATGAAAATATACTTCAAAAGTTGACTACAATAAAAATTAGTGTTGTGCTTCCATATATTATATTGGCCACATCTTTTCTAAGTATAGGCCTAAAATCTATGTTTTTAAATGTCATAAGATATATTATTAACTTGAAAAAAAACTCTATAGTTCACCAGTTCAGTAAAATAAATAATCAATTAATACAAGTATATATTTACATGTACATATACTGAACAACATGACTTGTGAGCTCAACTTGAACTAGTCGCCCTTAGCTACAAATGGCCCAATAGTGTGTTCACATCGAGGGCTCTAGAAGAAAAGTAAAGGAAAAGAAGGTAAGAAGTGTATGACTGAACATTTCTCTTATTTAAATAAATGTTTTTGATTTAACGATGAAAAGAAATCATTAATACTACCTCTCCAAAACTTCACTTGTCTGACACCTCAATTTGAGATGGCAAAAAAAGGAGAGAACCTCAAAAAAAAAAAAATATTATAACATTTAAACATGTTATAATACCCACAATAATTTTAATTAATTATAGAACCACACTTTATAACAAAGTATAATCAATAAGCCACATTATTATTATTTTTTTCTTTTCCTCTATTTAATTATATAAGATTAATCAAACAACCCTCTCTTTGTTTCCAAGAATTAAATTTGATTATAAAAAAAATTAACATTTAGGTTTTCTTACTTTTCTATTTTACCCCTCTTTTCCCTCGTTTATATAAGATTCAATTCAAACCCGAGTTCTACTTGTTTATTAAGTGAGCTGTTCAATTGTCTTACAACTCTACATGTCAGCAATTGAATCCCTGCCAGAAACAAAGGTATTCCGAGGATTCCTGGGTTTCACTTTTGAAAACTAGCGCTTATAATTAGAAGAATGTAGCAAACAACTCGATGCATGATTTCAACAAAAATAACAATGTATTGTTTCTGTACAGGTATTGTCAATTGATGAGTACAAAAATCTGACCATAAATGTTCGTCTTGTTTCTTCTTGGTTGCTCATAGTATGTTACTCTTCCCTCAATCATCAAATATAACAAGTATATATAGATGTACAAACCTTTGTTTTCCTTCAGGACCTCAGCAAAATCCAAAATAATGCCCTGAATTCTAGTAATAATGCTTGGGTCTCAGCTTCCCGGCACCAGCAACCTTGCTCTTTGTTGAATTTCACTCAAAAAGCTCAAGTTCAAAACTTGAGAATCCTCAAGGTGGTGGTTCCATGATTTTGTAGCATGAAGCAAATCTTTGATCACAGTAATTTCATCGTCTTTGATGGAGGTTGAAAATTTGGTGTTAGATACATGCTTGTGTTTCCCATAGGTTGATTCGAATTCACTTGATTTAGCTGCTGCTTTCTCCAGAACACAGGTAGGTACTCCTGGATGTTCACATATGGTCAATAAAGTTAATCTAATTGGAAACTAAAATCAGATTAAAGTTATTGTGAGCAATGAGAACATGGATAAATTTACGAATGGTAATTAGATTTTTCAATCAATGAAACAAGATGATCTGCAGTCTATATACCTGCCAAGCGAGCAACATTAACACCGAAACTTCTGGCGCACGGACCAGGCATCAGTTTATAAAGAAATGTTACTTCTTCTGTACCTCCAATTCCTTTCCCGACTTGGCATGCCATATGGCACACGGAGATCTAAAAATGGTATTGACAGAATTATAAGTGTCCAGGCATCAACCCATGATCATAAATGAATTAGAAAAAGCAAAGGACTACCTTGGAATCCTTCTCATAGTCTACAGCAAGACGGTGATAATGTGTGGAAAACAAACCCCGACATTGTGTATTGCGGACAAAATATTCTAGAACTGATCCACTGCCCATTGCACAAAAAGATTTTAATTTTTTAAAAAATACATATTGCAGAAGAGACTTAGTAGATTAACATAAGCATAAAGCACAGAAGAGTTAAGTCATATTAAATTGAAAAGTAAGCTAAATATGGAGGCTTACGCAATAGCTTGTCCATCAGAAGTTGATGTGCCCCGTCCAAGCTCATCTAATGCAGCAAATGAATTATGTGTAGCTGAAGACTGCCATAAGAAGTTGCAGGGAAATATTATTTTCATAACATGCAACTAAAAAATTCCCATATTTATATTACACAAATAAGGGTCACATGAACTATTGTCTGCGGAACTTGTGAGAAAAGCCTCACCAGCATAGCTGCAGTCTCTGAAAGTTCAGTCAAGAATGTACTTTGGCCAGCCATGATATTATCCCTTGCGCCCATTCGAACAAAGATGCGGTCAATAGGGGACAGCTCAAAACTTTCTGCTGGGACATCTGCTCCAATCTGCAAAAGAATATGCCAGTGAAACACAGGTATCAAGGAACAAAGATTGATGTATTAGGAAAGTATTCTCTTACCTGCGCTAAAATGATAGCTAAACAAACTTGCCGAAGTAGAGTTGATTTACCACCCATGTTTGGACCAGTAAGAAGAATGAAGCTAGGGCAGCCTGCTCCACCAACACTAATGTCATTAGGAACAAAGGAGCCCTTGCCTAAGATGTCACTTCGCAGAACAGGATGGCCAAGGCCTTTCGCGGACAAATAAGGAAGGGTTTCACTTGGTTGATGTAATTCCTTGACACAAGGGCGGCACGTTGATCCTTCATAATAGTCACTTGCAATTCCTATGCTTATCAAAACATCAAGTTCTGCACCAAACAGCCATAGCACTGTCAGCAAATGGAGCAGCCAGGATTTAAAGTATATAAAAAAAAAAATGTTCTACTATCAGATACTTTAAAGAATCTCTATACATAATTAATCATTGAAGTCAAGAAGGAAATTTTACCAAGGATCTATCAGAATTTAACATGCCCAAAAATGATAAAAGTTTTTTTAATGATGTTTTATGTTTTAAGTCACCTTGCTTACATATGCAACCCGAGCAAGAGCACATCACAATTAATTTCTATCAACTTCAAGATTAAGCTCTAAACACCAATGATTAAAGAACTTAATTCACTTTTTTTTTTCCTTTTTTTTAAATATCTGGATGCCACATTATGACTTCAGCACTTCCAAAGTTATAACCAATCATGTAAACAATGGGACCAGACATTTAGCTTTTGCGCACAGAACCCTCAGTTGTATAATGAACAAATTCTGTAAAGATAATAATACACAGATTAAACTTTTATATTACAAATTAATAAGTGGAAGCAAAGATCAATTAAAACTCTATGTATTAGCACAGACGTATCGTGTGTGTATATATATATATTCAAGCAGTAAAACCTATCTGCCGATAAAGAGTATTGGTAAATTTACTTCCAGCTTTTTCCATCTTTATACATGGAAATGCATCACCTTTCACTCAATATACTACTACCAATGCCTCGTGGATTCTTCAATACCACAGGTTTCAGCATGTGCACCACAAGTATATGACAAGGCATGTTTCTTCGTAGCATTCCTTCTAGCCATCCACTGATATCACAGGTACCAAAGTCAACCAAGGGTTGTATGGATCAATAAGAATATATGACTGAATAACTAAAACTATCACAGGAGCACCATCTATCATAACATCCAGAAAATGTGCGCAGCTACTATACCAGTATGGCAGATACACTTGAGAAGAGACAAGAAATGCTCTAAAAATATCTACAGATTTAAAACAAAGAGAGCATAAGATACCTGCAACCACGGATACCAACTGCCTCCACTTCCTATGATGTTCACTGAAATGCGCTATCAACCTTTGAAGAATGTTTTTATGTTTAGACTCCTTCTCAGCCTCAGCTTGAGAAAGTTCTCCTAAATATTCCTTAATCTCTGGTGTCCAGTATCTGAAGTAACCCTATAAATGAAAAATTAAGAAAAAGAAATTTTATTTTAACTCAATGATTAAGTAGGACAATGCCCTCATAGCTTAAACCCTTTACAACCATTTATATAACCAACGAGCATTATGAGAAAAACACAACAACATAATCCTATAAGCTCCAAAAATTCAAAATACATTTTATAAGATAGAAAAACAGTTAGATATAAAAGAAATTGATTCTAATATTTCTAAAACGATGACCATTTGATTATGATATAGTTTCAAAAACAAACTCAAAGAGAGAACAAAATGTAACAAAAAGCTGAAATTCTCAACAAGAATAGAAGGAAATTCACAATATTAAAGAAAAAAGAGAATAAGCTGTAAAGATATCAAATTAAAAAAAAAAAGGGGGTAATTGATGGCTCCATATGAAGTATTGATCCCTTGCACCCAACTTGTTATGCTCAACCTTTAGAAACCTAGATGTTTCTCATTGCACATTATCAAATCAGGTACAGTAAAGCTCTTATGATTTAGCATTTGATAAGGCTATCAGAAAGTATTTCATGTTAATCAACATTGGAACTTTTCATTTTTCATGCTCATTAACCACTGTAATTTTCATGTCCAATTTTTAATGTCAGCTCAAGAATTCACTAATGAAAAATTTCATGTAGAAAGACAAATCAAGGCCCGAGCAATTGCCTCTCTACATGAAAGCAGGAAGGGAGATCTTGTGTAGAAGGAAATGGATAAAAAAAAATTGGCGGTCTTTGTTCACAAAAACCCACAAAAATTGGCCAATTGCTATTGTTCTTGTATATAAAGACCATCATTACTTACATTCATAACCAAAAGACAACTAAAAAACATTCAAAGTTTTCAACATGCTCCTCGTGTGTGTGTGTATATATTTAATTTCCACCTATATATTTTCAAAATGTTCAATATGGCCTACCACTTGCCATATGTTGAATACAAATGCTTATTTTGACTTTTCCTAAATAAAGTAAAATTTAAGACAAATGGATGATGAATTTGTAGCATTAGTATCTCATAAGTTATTTAAAAACCAAAGCAAATACACTTTTATTGGGGACAACGGACAAAATAAACCTAGCATGTAAAATGGAGCCATATCCAACATTTTTAAAGTATAGGGGTAGAAATGATGAAGAGACAAAGTACAGGGGTTATTATTAAACATTTTGAAATTTGAAAATACAAGGATGAAAGTGAAAATTGGGACAGAGAATGGAAAATGGCTTTATCCCAAATATTTATTAAGAGGCCTCAAAGGCCAATCTATCTTTCACTTTGTTCTCCTCATCCATCTTGGAATAGGAGAAAGAAAAGATAGGAACGAAGGATAAATGCGTAGATAAGCAAATAAAAACATTGTGTGGGTGGTGTGGAGGGATTTATATAAAAAAATATAATTTGGCAGGGTATATTAACAATTACTCACTTTTATTGGCATACAAACAATTTTCTCAAAGAAATAATAGAAAGAAGAGAAAAATTCAAAATAGATCTTTTATCAAACGGAGCCATATCCAACATTTTTAAAGTATAGGGGTAGAAATGATGAAGAGACAAAGTACAGGAAAATTATTAAACATTTTGAAATTTGAAAATACAAGGATGAAAGTGAAAATTGGGACAAAGTATGGGACCAAAATGGCTTTACCCCAAATATTCATTAAAAGACCTCGAAGGCCAATCTATCCCTCACTTTGTTCTCTTCATCCATCTTAGAATAGGAGAAAGAAAAGATAGGAGCGAAGGATAAATGCGTAGATAAGCAAATAAAAACATTGTGTGGGTGGTGTGGAGGGATTTATATAAGAAAATATAATTTGGCAGGGTATATTAACAATTACTCACTTTTATTGGTATACAAGCAATTTTCTCAAAGAAATAATAGAAAGAAGAGAAAAATTCAAAATAGATCTTTTATCTCATGCCTATTATGGTTCTCATAACCTAATCCGCATAGGCACAACCTCCTTAGTTCTCATAACCTAACTACCCAAGAAGTCACTAGCTAAGAAGGAAGAATACCAACTCCTAACCTTTAAGCTGAACAACTCAAAGGATATAGAGTAAACTTGAAATTTGTTCGCTTACCAATAAAATCTTAGGCTCCAAATGAAGCTCGCAGCCATTAAGGAAACTGGACTCCAAAAATAACTAAATGAAGCCTCTGCCTAAAACTGAAACAGTAGCAATCCACTGGTATCTAATTGAGTTGCCAAACATTTTTACTTTGACCAATATATTGGCCCAGTTTAACACTAAGCATAACATCATTCCAAGTGATTTCCTCACTCTAATTGAAATTTTATGTTCAAACACATTTGTAATAACTTAATAGAGTTCAAGACTCACACAAACAGGCAAAGATATGTGCCTTCCATGTATCCACCCATATTTTGAATATAACAGGAAAGTTTTGAAGCATCAGGAACCTTGTCTACGTCAATAGTAATATCGATTTCAAAGTCAAAAGAAATAGATATAGTGCCTAAACAATTCCACAAAGTATAGATGTCTTCAATTGGAATTCTTAAAGTCATCAGCTAGCAATATTACATTACAGTGAATGCACACATCATTTCAAGCAACTATCGCAATGTCTAGAAATTACTGCAAATACCTTTTTTGAGGATCGTAATTCATAATCTCGAGGAACAATTCCACTCAAGTCCTCTGGAACTTCTAACAGATAGATCTCTTTCCCCACAGTAACATAATCAATCTGCATGGGGATAAGAATCATCAAATAGTTAGATATACTCCAAGAAATTAAAGAAACTGTTATGTTCTTTAAGCATAATAAATTCTTAACTACCGATGTATCTCCCAAAACTTTGCGCTGTTCCTTCAGATATCTCTTGAGACTTGATTCAATATCATTTAAAGTGTTACAAGCAGTATCGAATTCAACATCACAACCTTCATGTGGTATAATACGGCCTGAAATATCAGCTTCTGACCAATCAAATGCACCCTTGAAATACCTTAAAATCGAAGTTACGTCTGGTAGACCTTTGCCTGGAACCAGTTATTCTTCATATATCAAGAAAGGCAGTAACTTATACACAGCGCCTTGCTGCACAAGAAGATACTGATTCAAACCTGGTGTCAATAAATGGTGGAGTAGAGTGGATTCTGTTTTAGCCAGTATGGTGCTAAGAGATGAACATGCTTGGGCCATCACTTCACAGCATCGAAGTGCTGATATGAATTCTTGAAGCTGCTTTTTTGCAGCATCCTCATACAGAACAACTCTATGCGCGTTTCTCCCATTGGCCTCACTGCAAAGAACCAACAAACAATGTCATAAGATGCAGAAATTGTGGCAGAAGATTGAAATGCAAATAATAGCTCAACTGAAACTTCAAGGTATTATATTCTGGATAGTCTTCTTAGCCATTTAATGAGAACGTATAATTAACACCTCTGCTAGATATAGCATACAAATGGGATGACATCAATGGTCCAAAAATTGGATGAAGTAGACTTTACATCCATAAGTTCTGAAACAAATTCGTATCTCTAAATTAGTAACATTTCCAAATAAGCATTTCCAATTGGCTATCAATAGGATCTAAACCTCTGCAAGCTAACTAAGGAGATAGCATGAAAGCAGATCATACAACCATTCACATCAAAGCCTATGATGTGTACCAGTCATTAGCTTAGAACATATCCACATACTGACTCTTTACCATGCTAAAATTAACTTCAGAGATTGGTTTTCATAAAATATGTTAGTCTTAGTGGCAAGCCAAGAAAAATTAATCCACAAAAAATTTTAGTTGTCCAATTGCCATTTGCATCATATTCATGGGCATATCATACTGACACAGAAAATAACACAGGAAAATATTTTGCAAATAGCAAATCAACTTACACTACAAATTACCACATATTCTAGCAACTTATAGTTATTAGAGCAACCAATAGTCCTAAACTAGTAAATTAGTAAAATATGAATCTGAATATACATAAGATTAGGTCTCCCACGTGTTCACTTAAAAGCTTAAGTTGAATTGGATCTAGATAATATACTTGGTTTGAAACTAACAATAGTTATATGGCAGTTCGGCAAAGGGCATAATTATTTGTGCAATCAATAGCATCAACACTTGATTGTTGACGCTTATAAAATTATATTATAATCCAGTAGACAGTCCATTTCTACACATGGTTTGTTGTACACTAGTAGAACTTTGTTCGGGTCACATAGTTGACCTTATGTTGCCTTTTTCTAATGACTTGGCACCAAATTTAGCATTATACACACATTGGCTATTGATTTATGAATCAATTTCACAGTGTTGAATTTCTGAATGCCCTATGACAGATAAAGATCTTTTGCATCAACTTATATGATTGAATTAGGCACTTGAGACAACCTCCTTAATAAACCTTCCAGGAAAATTTCTCAAGAAATAATCCACAGAGAACTCATGTACCATGTCACCATATCAGTCATACTCTTCAACAATCTTCTTGGACCCCACACATCCATAGAAATTTGAACACTGGAAATCCCTGCACACTATTTTCACTACATGGTAGAGGCAGTGTCAATGGATCATTGCTTGGCTTATATTTTCACCCATCTATTACTATATTAGGGGTCCAATTACAACAGTTTGCATTCGTTTCAAGGATTGATACCAATGAGATAAAACAACTTTAATGGCCACCAATCTATCACAATCAAGAATTTGTCTGATGTCCAAATAGAAATCTATGAGCAATGTAAAAAAAGAATGATTTACAACAAAACATATTATGCATGAAATTGATCCATCCTCAAATCTTGAAACCATGCTGTAGATTGTTTCCCATAAACTTCCTTTAATTTAAAGTTTGACATTTCAGTGATAGCTTTTTCACAAATATATCCTTAAGGCTTCCTTGCTTTCAGCTAAAAAATAAAAATAAAAATGATAATCTTCATACATACATATAATTTGAAATATTCACCTAATCTCCCAAAATCAAAGAGGTTAAGAAAAATACAGAGATATGAAAAGAATATTCTCTTGCATGCAATTTGTAGATGAAGGTTTCAGATATAATGTACAGCCACTGATATAATTCAGGCAGGAATATAAACATATCAAACAATATTGGAAAGCTATATGCTATACGCAAATAAAAATAGATTTTAGGGATGCAAAGTTGACCTTCTCCACATCAAGCTAGGAACCAACTTTCATTAAGTTGGAGTTTAGGGTCTGATGCCTCTGACCTAATGGCAAGGAGATTTATGTAACACCCACAAAAATTTAGAGTTATCTACAATTATCATGAATTCAGCGGGTTGCAAATAACCCTAACTCTTTACATGGTTTTATTGCAATTGACGGCATTTTGGGCTTTGACTGTCAATTGGATAAAGAATTTCTCTTAGTGTCACATTATATATAAGCACACTATATATTGCATACGATCGCACACTGCAGCATATTTGAATTACTTTGAACCCGGCCAAGCTCAGTATACCAGAAGTCTACACTCCAGTGACCTGAAAACTGCAAAGCCAAAAGCTACTACGTCAGTCAAGCATTTAAGGCTTAGGAGATAGTGCCATGATTCCTACCCCTATGCAAGCACCAGTAGGACCTCTTTTATAGGTCATGAGATGGATAACATATCAAAAAAGGACAACTTGGGAATATATTTGCACTAGAGTATCACAGAAAAAAGTCAAACAATTAACAGTATGCAATGACATACCAACAATCAAATCAGGAACAAGACAGAGATCAGTCACATAGTGAGATAGATGAAAAGCAGCCTCTAGAAGTTTCTAAGAAACAACCATGAAAAGGATGAAGAGGCAGATATACGCACAATCCAATCTGTAAACTACGTGATAATGAAAATAGAGACTTCAATTTTAAGAGGCATGCTCAGTTACCAGGAAGCAAAGAGGCGTGAAAGTAAGCGTTCTACATCAGGAACCCTTGAAAACTCTTGTCGGAATTCTAGAGCAGAAGGTAGACCAACACCCTGACATAAAAATGACAAATAATTGGCTTGGACAAGTTAGATATAAATAAAATGTAAGAATGAGTCGAAAGAATTATAGATAGTAACACATCCGTGGTCAATATCATTGCTACCATAAAACATTCCATACCAATATCTGATTAATTAAGGCTTCCACTCTAAAATTATTATTTATTGTACAAACTGATTTATATGTTGAGGTTTAGCACAGGACATTCAATATTAGAATGGGTGGTGGTCAACCAGTTAAACTGGCCACAATCCGAACGCTTAGCAGGGTGTGGAACTCAGCTGCTGAGTACATGAAGAAAAGAAATATCCAGGCCTCGCACTCACCTAATCACTACTAAAGCTAAATCCATAAATGATTCGTGACCTAGATCATATCATCCAGAAAACTAAGTAAGACACAAGTAAAAATTGCTGAATGCAGTGGAAATGGTAAATATGAATCTAAATATTTTCATTCCTTTAAAATGGTGGAACATGGAATAGACTGAAGATGCACACAATTCAGCCACATGCAACCTAAGGACGCTTTTCATCTTAAACAATTTTTGGGCACATCAAGAAAAATACTTGAATAGGCAATCTAAGTCTATTTCTTAAGTGAAGCCATACTTCCTCGTTATTTATTTATGGGATGAGCTGCTGATGTGTGTGGCAAAAGATTAAATTGAGGATGTGGTGGAAAAGATGAAGCAGAGAGGAGGGGGCAATCATCTTTAAAAAACTATATGTTCCAGAAAATATATAAAACTACAAGGAAGCAAACAATTTTAAAATGAGCAGTGTGAGGCACTTGTTCTCCCAAGTGAGATGTCAAAGAAATCAGAAAGAGTGAAAGGTGCTGAAAGAAAAGGTAGCACGTCCACACTCAAGAAACGTAAAATCTCGTCTTCTTACCTTCCCTAGAAACTAGACCCGTGGCGGTCCCAAACTATATTTACGAGGGTTTGTAGGTATCGTACCTATCTAGATTAACAATAAAGAACAACTATTATCATTTTTGTATGTCTCCGTTTCCCAGAAAGTTCAAATGAAAGAAGCTGAATTATTATAATAATTCTCCTCTCTATCACCGCAAAGAAAATACGCAGCGATAGTTATGGATCAAACTTCATGCATTGTACAGTAAAGTAGGAAAATAATAATTTCTAATGCATCTGAAATGAGACAACTACAAGATGCAACATCATCACCCAAAACCACCAAAGAATTTTCAACCATACTTAACCAAATGCTATACCGAAATAGTAAATAGTAAGAAACAAATTTTCAACATTATTGAAATTCATGTTTAATGTTTTCCATGCAACACTTTGATTAACTTTTAACACCCTGAATAGGAAACCTAGTAGATAACTTAAAGTCAATCAAAAGAGCAGTAAGTTGGATTTAGTCTCATCCATGGATTTGAAACAAGTATGCATTGAATGGATTCACAATTCAAAACCAATTTCTCAGCAGTCTCTAGACTATATAGTTTATGCACAGAGCATACACTTTATTAATCTAGCAAACAATAAAACATCATTTCTAATAATAGGAATGCGTGTGCCGAATGTTTAACT